>NC_056745.1:171014718-171092218 GCF_019279795.1 Protopterus annectens | reverse complement strand
CAGTAATGTTTCACTAAGGAATGTTTAACATTTTCCTTCTCGTATCCAAATCACGCTCATAAATGCATTATTGTAACTTTCTATGAGTTTTACACAAGTAAAGTACCTCACACTTTTGACACAATGCCAGATATATGACACCTTGAGTATTACAATTACAGAAAATGAGCTTTCGATCTTAATCTTGTAAACAATAACCAAGTTAGCCAAAAAAATATGTTTATATTCATTACAACAGCCACATTTAGCTGTACCATGCTTTTTGTTGCTGATAGATGTTTCAGTAAATTTGTTTCTGTTCCAACAAATTCTTTGTAGATTTCCCTTTATGATAAACAACTGTGAGTTTTCTCACCCACCTTATCTATCAGGTTGTCAAAAAGTGAAAAATAAAGTAAATTTTATGCAAAATCTCACTTATAATTTTAAAATCAACAGAATAATTGACAACAAATGATACAGCGTGCTTATTCCATTCTTGGCTGAGCATGCAGAAATGTCTTTGACATTAGTTTAAGACGTTTTTAACAATGGTAAAATCAGACCATCATTTCTCTTTTGTGTGACATTAGTCTAAATATCTGAAACCATTTGTGATGGGTACCACTGGGCTGTAAACATATCTGCTACAACATGACTCTCTCACATGAAAAGATCATCTTCTGATACCATTTTACCTAGCTGGATATATTGCCCTTTCATGATGCCTCTTTTTTGATATTCAGGATGACTTCTTGTGTAGTGTAAAAGACTATTAGAACACATGGGCTTCTTATACACAGTATTAATAAATCTGTGGTTACTCATGTCCTTAACATTGTTCACATCTAAATAGCTGATATGCAGGCTATGAAAGGAGGAAGTGAATCTTAAAAGTTGTTTTGTTTAAATGGTCCATGAAATGTACAATCTCATCACTAGTTCTATCACAGGCGATAAATATATCATCCAGGTAACACAAACAAAGCTTCCAAGGGGTTGGGTTGAACTTGCTGAATAAAAACTTCTTCTACCATTGAATTAGCACAATGTTAGCAAAGCCAGGGGCACACAAGGCACCCATTGCTACTCCCTGCTTCTGTAGGAAATTTTTGTCCCTCCAGATACACAGACTTATTCTTCAACACTATTTCCATAAAAATGATCCAAGATGTTGATGTCATCATTGTTTAAGTTGGTGGACTCAACCAAGAACTAGTGAAGCCAGTCAAGACCAATGGAATGTGGAACAACACTGAATAATTCCACCACATCAGTGGTGAAAAATATTAAATCAGCAGAATAACCCATATTTTTGATCTTAAAGAAAAAAATCCCATGAGTCATGACATAAATAAGAAAAAGAGTCCAATTAATTTTTAAGTTTGATGTCAATGTATTTAGCCAGAGGATGTGTAATTGATTTATTGGCATTAACTGTAATTGATTTATTGGCATTAACTACAGGCCTCACTGGTGGATCAGTGATATTTTTATGGATCGTTGATATACTAAAGATAGACAGCACCACAGGAAATCTGACATGTAAATAAGCATATAATTCAGGTTCTATCTGCTCCTAATCAACCAAGTCTTTTAATAAAAAAATCGATCTTCCTATAAGCTGTTTTAATAAAGTTGCATAAAACCTCCTGAAAATAGTGCCATTCTAACACTAAAGTATTCATTTTATTTAAATAGTTGTTTTTGGACATTATAACAACACCCCCCAAGTCTGGTTTCATTACCCATACTTTTTTGTTTTTGTTAAGTTGCAATTTTTAAAAGGGGGGCTAATGGTGCTGCTCCTATGAAAGGTTTTAGGGGTACATTCAACTGTATCATCTTTAAAGAGTATCCTAAAATGTAATTTCCTGAGGCAGAACTTAAGGTCGATCAATATTTTTTTCAACTTTAATGTGATTCAAAGGAACACAAGTTTGCCCTTTACTTAAATAGGACATGTTGGAGGGACATGTATGTGTCTTAGAGAGTACCCCTTCTTTGGAACAAGATACCCATCAGTGTGAAGCAGAGTTCTTCCTTAACCCAATTCAAGCATAATTTGGACCAGTGGATGGGGTGCTGATAATTTACCCCTGGTCTGGTGCCTATGTCCCTATTAGACAGATGCAGCCTGTAAATGCTTTATCACCCTTGCCCAAGCCTACATATTATTATTAAAATAATCTAAAGGTACCAAAACTTTTCAGATACATTAGGGAAGCATAGCTAGATTTAAAAAGACCCCCATAGTTCATTAACCTAGTAATCATCTATGAACATATAAGCAGCCCTGCCCCATTCCCTGAAGAATGATCAGTGAGTCACAGAGTCTGAGTACAGCAGCACTTATTTAGCATAGCTACTATTTTCCAAGAAGAGTGACATAGTACCAAGATGCAGCAGCATTGAAAGAAGTACTGGCAAAGACTAACATCACATGCTAGTAGCTCTATGGCAGCTTTGAAGTGGACAGAGACATTATACAGGTGTTGTTTGACTTGTCTTGTCCACAGTCTTTAAATAGGGCAGAGGATAGTATGTTTGAAGCTCTTACCATTCTAGCTACTGTGACTTTCCAGAGAAAACAATGGGGACACATTAGGGATATCACAAGTATCAGCCTGCAGAATACTGAAGACATTCCTTAAGAAATTATTGTCACATGTGGACAAGCATATCTGTTTAACCAACATGTCAGGAGAAAGAGAAAACCATCACCATGCATTTTCTGATATCACCTACCTCTCCAAAGTATAAGGCTATAGAGTGCACTCATTAGGCAATAAAAAGCCTAGCCGGTGTGCATGGATAGTACTATACAAACAAGAAGAACTACCATTCTTTCAACTATCAAGTAATGTGAAACACCAGGGATTGATAATCCATGTGTCTGCACTGCATCCTGCCAGTGCAATAATTCCCACATATAGCATACAAGTCATCTCTATTACTGCTTCTTACAGGGTCATCTAGTAAGTTAAGTACAGGCACAGCAATGCACTCACATATCTAAAGTTACACATTATGTACATTGTTTACCCCCCCACCCAATTTCTTCCTACTACCTTATGTTCTTTATAGGTTGCAGGTGATGCTGGATACCTTCTACAGCGCTTGCTGATGACACCCATATGAAACCCACAAAACATATCTGAAAATCAATATATCAGTGCTCACATCCAAATCAGGAATATAGTAGAGTGTGTATTCACCTTGCTGGAATCTCATTTCTGCTGTGTAGACATGGCTGGGGAGGGTGCGACTGGGTGCTTCTGTTAGAGCTTGTCAGCTGTTCACAGCACACTGCATGCTATGTCATATGACCTTGAGGAAGCTGGTAGTTCAGTCATCATCTGGGGTTCTCCACACCTACAACCAAAGAAACTGCCACAACTTACAGCACAATATTCTTCAGCTACAACCCTTATGAAGACAAACAGCAACCACAGGCATCTCTATACACCCATGATGGAGTTGTGCACAGGTACAGCAGCACAGGTGAAGGAACAGTATCTAATCCGCCTTCATGAGCACTGACATGTGTATAGTGGCAGTACAGTCTTGCAGGGAATAACATGATAAATGTAATGTTCTCTACAAGCTATGCTGGTCAGTGCAAGCTCGAGTCCCATTGTGTGTCAGACATCTCCATTTATCCTCCACATGAATGAGGGTGGTGTAGGTCACAACTATACTCACTCAGACAGGTACACGTCCCTAGGCACACACAGGCACAAGTACATCTACACACCTAGATGAAGCAGGGCTACTGATAGAGATGTAGGTGATGGGAAGGAGAATCATAATTGTCATCGATGATTTCATCTGTGGATTGGAGAGGAAGATACTACTCTGTCTACTCTGGATATCATGATAGATGGACAAAACTGGCCTACAGGACCCACCCCCAAGACATAACCAAGGTAGAATAGGTGGGGCAAGACCTGTATGGAGCATGCACAGGAGGTCCCCACCCCAGGTGGCTCTATGACATGGCTGCCCTAGTGTAGGTTGGAGTATCTTGGTATACTAATCTTGGCAGCTGCAAACTTTGTTTTCTTAGATGGACACCCTATGAAGCCATCACTGACCGAGAGCCTCTAGCCATTACCTGCTAATGAGCAGCTTCCTCTGCCCAGGGTTCAATTTTTGTCAATTTCCATTTGTCTACGGTGTGACTCTGAACAGGCAACTTATCCAGACAGTGACCCTGGGCTGACTCTGAAAAAATATCCATGTCAGTCATGATATACTTCCAGATCACAAATATAAAGAAAAGAAAACGGGCAACATTGAAGTGCAGGGTGCTACTGATGATGCTGGCTAACATCCATATGGTGGTGAAAATGGCTGCAAGTGCCACCACAGGCTGCAGGAGTCCAATCATGGCATTGTTCCTGGGTTTCATTGCCTCCCAGAGTCTTTAACAATGCTGGGTAACACTCTTCCAAAAAATAAATACATAAATAAATAAATAAAAAATGCATCATCCAGATCATTTTCAGGTCTGCCTGGGTAGCCTAGTATTATAGTCATGTACAACAACTGCTTGGTAGTTATTGAAACTTGCATATCTGGGTCTGGCTGTGACAGTGGCTGCATGTTGACTCGCTGGTAACCTGCCATTTTGTGAATATCTGCCTGTCAGATGCTGTGTGCTGGTTTGCCACCACAGGCACAGAGGTAGCAGTGGTAATGCTGTCAGTCATAGTGGTGTCTCCCTTGACAGGAATGGTGAAACCTCATGCTCTGCACTCAGTAGGGTTGCAGGTTTGAGGGGAGCCACAGTGTAACCTCAAGGACTGAATAGATGGCAGACCATCCATGAGGGTGTTAGATGATATCAATGTGCCTAGGGACCATGAGATGATCTGTGTGTTTGTGTCATTGTCAGACCCTGCGTAGGTGCTAACTTAAGCTTGTTTCTTGACTCAGCCTCTATAGATATCACCATAGCAGTGGTCTGCCTTTTGAATGCACAATGTACACGGGATCAGAATGATAGCACCCTCTGTGCATTCTGTGATGCTTGTAGTGTTCACTTATATGAGTGGTAGATACATGAATGCAATTATCAGTAACCTGTGCTGGTGGTCCTCTAAGCCTGAACACCTGATATGCCTGTGGTGTATGTGTTCTTTCACATCAGTCTGTGCAGCGTCACTGCAAAGCATATGCTATAAGGCAACTAACCTGGCTGGTCTATATTTGAAATAGAATAATGCAATGCGGAGCATTGTAGCAGCTAAAAAAATGTAACTCTTTAATTAAATAACCCAATTAAAATATAATTCTCATGAGCGCTTTCATTTAGAAAATATCAAACGTAATCAGATAAACTAGACAGCAAGAAAATGTAACTTAAACAGTCCGCCAAAACTGTCAGGAAATGTCATTAGCATCTAATCGTTAAACAATATTCTTTTTAAATCACAACAATCATTTCTCATAAAAAACTTACTTTCTTCCACAACTATATGTGTTTTATATTTATTAAAGTTACATTAAATTATTAAAAACAAGCAGATTTAACATAACCAAACAAATTGATTGATAAATGATTATTAACATGCCTAATTATAAATAAATAAATTATTGAATACATTTATATAAAGTAAAACCCTTATGTATATAAAACTATCAACTTTTTATCTGTCTAACACCTTGAGCTTTAATATACTATTAAAAGAACTATATTCATTAATGCCCAGCCAAGCATATGCATTTAAATTAATTTGCTAGGCTAATTCTTTTTTTTCAAGTTGTAATGCCCAAGGACACCCCCCCCCCCCCGGGATTATAAAGCAACTGCTCAATTATTGTGTATCACAAATAATGGCCTTCATTACTATTAACTTCTTTAGCATTAGCAAGTTTTTCTTTTGTTTTAATGGCATATTGATGTTCATAGAGAGGAGTTGTGGTATTGTATGGGGAAGTCGGGAGTGTCAGAGAAGTATGTAAGTGTGGTACAGGATATGTACGAGGGTAGTGTGACAGTGGTAAGGTCTGCGGTAGGAGTGACGGATGCGTTTAAAGTGGAGGTGGGATTACATCAAGGATCAGCTCTGAGCCCTTTCTTATTTGCAATGGTGATGGACAGGTTGACAGATGAGATCAGACAGGTGTCCCCGTGGACTATGATGTTTGCAGATGACTGTGATCTGTAGTGAGTGTAGGGAACAGGTGGAGGAGACCCTGGAGAGGTGGAGATATGCTCTAGAGAGAAGAGGAATGAAGGTCAGCAGGACTAAGACAGAATATATGTGTGTGAATGAGAGGGAGGATAGAGGAATGGTGAGGATGCAGGGAGCAGAGGTGGTGAAGGTGGATAAGTTTAAGTACTTGGGATCAACAGTTCAGAGTAATGGTGAGTGTGGAAGAGAGGTGAAGAAGAGAGTAGGCAGGATGGAGTGGGTGGAGAAGAGTGTCAGAAGTGATTTGTGACAGATAAGTGCTAGTAAGAGTGAAAGGGAAGGTCTACAAGAGGGTAGTGAGACCAGCTATGTTATATGGGTTTGAGACAGTGGCAATGACAAAAAGGCAGGAGTCAGAGCTAGATGTGGCAGAGTTAAAGATGTTAAGATTTGCACTGGGTGTGACGAGGATGGACAGGATTAGGAATATGTATATTAGAGGGTCAGCCCAGGTTGGAAGGTTTGGAGACAAAGCCAGAGAGGTAAGATTACGTTGGTTTGGACATGTGCTGAGGAGGGATGCAGAGTATATTGGGAAAAAGATGCTAAGGATGAAGCTACCAGGTAACAGGAAAAGAGAAAGGCCTAAGATAAGGTTTATGGATGTGGTGAGAGAGGACATGCAAGTGGTTGGTGTGACAGAGCAAGATGGAGAGGACAGGAAGAAATGGAAACAGTTGATCTGTTGTGGCGACCCCCTAACAGGAGCAGCCGAAAGAAGAAGATGAAGAAGATATCCTGTCTTTTAAACTTCTTTCTGTCTTGCCAAGATAAAATTCACAATAATCGAGTAGTTGCCTAATAATTGGGTTATTTAATTAAAGAGTTACATTTTTTAGCTGCTACCGTGCATGTTTATTGCATTGCATTACTCTGTTTCGTAGTTTGTTATTTCTGTGTCACAGTTAAATTATATTGGTTTATATTTGAAATATACTGTTTCTGGCCACTTACAGACCCTGTGTCCGGTGTCCACTCCTCATGGTATGGTGCCCATTCTCTCAGTATCTTCTTGGGATGCCAATAATGTCTCTTCATCTTTTAGAGTTACAATGGGAGGTGACCTCCTCCAGCTGCAGCTCTCTCTCTGCCCAGTATGCCATGTGCCTTCTGTGAAGCCCACCTTATTATATCATTGACATATTTCTAACACTGCTGTGTTGGACAGTTCCTTACACTCACTGCATTGACATCTTTGGCTGCTGGGTCCCACATGCAGTTTTGAGAACGCTATTGAGAATTTCCTTTCTCAGACAGTCATTACCCATAGGCTTGTGTGTCCTTCATTCTTTCTTGCTGGACTTAATCTATCTAATTTATGCTCTCTACCACATTTGGGGGCATACACCTAGAAAAGAGTAGACTATATTAATAAGCAGGTGATGTGTGGATTCAGTGCATACCATACCCACATACATTTGTCTAGATATTCCACAAATGATGGGGTCACACAGGGATAGGTAGACAGTCAGGCCACAGATATGCTGGGCAATGGGATATCTCAATATTTAATAACCTGTGCGGTGGTAGGACTAACCTATGCAGGGATGCAGCTTGCATGCATAGTATACAGGGTTTACTGGACGCTGTAATGGATTGGGGCTTCCCTGATCACAAGTGTGGGGTCTCATCAGGGAAGTTGCTACACCAGGACACACAGGGACACATGCCCCCATATGAAACTGCATGCCCTGGTGAGTGCCACAGTCACTTGCATAGTAATTTAAAAAAAAAAAAGTTCTTACCTTCTTTTTTTAAGTGTATTTCTTTTCATTTTTTTTTTTTTATTCATGAAGTTCTCTTTCTTTTTAAAGCGTAAGTAGGAGAGATTCACTTGGGTGACAAATCTCCACTCTTGGCTGCTCTATTTTTATTGGATCAAATGTAGACCAATGAGTGGCAGAGTAGCTCTCAGAAAGTGCCATTCATGCTTCAGAAATTTGTGTGCATGCATGTGTCTGTGTGCACGCATGTGTGTGTGTTTATCTGTATATGTTTAGAAGGCCTTAGAAATGGAATAAGATTCACATTGTATGTAATCACAACCAACAAGATACCTTCCCAACACCTCAGAAAAAAAACATTTTTATATACAAACAATATCAGTCATTAGTAAACCACAACTGAATATTTTAGTCTGGTAAAGGAGCAATGCCTCTTTAAGCAACTTGCTCAAAATCACACTTCGTGCAAATGAAGGTAGGTAGAATCAAACCCTGTACCTTTGACTACAGGCAACAACTATCCAAGAACGTAGAGCTTTAATCCTGTGGATTAGCTGCCAGACCTTTGCTGACTGCACTTTGTGAAAAATCACTTAGGATAACAGTCAGGCAGCAATGCCAGTAATTAGATTTTGTAGTGTTGGTTGTTCAGAAAATGCATGCAGATGCAAAAACTATTGTTCTATTAACTTTTTAAAGTGAATTAAAGTACTTTGCCTCTTTTCTGTCTCTGATTTTGCAGACCATCTCTGATTCTGTCTTATATTTATTTTCTATCACTTATTATCTGGTCTGGCAGTTAGTTCAGATGACTGATGCCCTGAGCTGTTAATGAGCTGCTCCCTGTGCCTAGGATATGGAGTTTGATTCTTTGCCATTTCATTTGTCTAAAGAGTGTCTCTCAGTAAGTCACTTAACCAAGCAGTGCTCCAGGTCATCCCCTCAAAAATATCAAATTATTTAGTGGGTTTACCCATCCAACAAATAAGTAAAACAATTTTTTGGGTAAATCACTGATGATTGCATTCACTCAGTAATGCCAGTCATAGGTTCATAGGTTCATAGGTTGGTACTAGGCTATCAGCCCTAGGGCCTATACAAGCCTAGCCATAACAATTCAATGGCTATTTCTTCCCATGATATTTACTTCCCTGGACCCCTGTCTAGAAGGGCAACTGACAAGATCCCCGGGGTGAATTTCCTATCTCCCGTCCAGTCAGCAAGGTTCCTTTTGAAGAGGGCCAAAGAGGTGCTCTACCTGACATGTATGGGCAGTCTATTCCAGAGTCTGGGGAGTCTCTGGGTCAAGAATCTATACCTCCAGGATGTTTTTTCACTGTGATGACAAGGTTTAGATCCCTGGGTTAGAGTTTCATAGCACATATTAGCCAACAAATGCATGTCCATGCAACATCTTTTCTTTTATCTTTTAAGTAAATTAGAGTTGTCTGGTATTTAAGGCCCTTAGCTGTTAACAAACTACTTCATGTGGTTAAAAGTACCTGGTTTGAATCCTTTCACCTCCATCTGCCTATTGTGTGACTTTTAACAAGTCACTCAGACAGTGCTCCTGACAGGACCAATAGGTCAGGCAACTGTAGTACTGGTCAAGTTTTCTACCTACTGTGTGCATTTTGTCCATACATCTGACCAATATCTCAGTGGAAGTAAAAAAACAGACCAACAGATCAGTCAGCTTTGGTACTGGACTGTTTTGCTAGCTGCACTCTGTTGATGGTCTATTCAGCATAATGCAGTCAAAAATCCTATAAGCCAGCATACTAAGACATTCTTGAATCATATAATTGAAGGAAAAAGCTTGTATAACTTGGTTTACAAGGACAGTGCTTTTTTGAGAGGGGGTCCTCTCCACGCTTCAGCGATCTAGTATGATTTTTAAAGGTTAATGTTATTATTTTTAACATGGAAAGATGCAGCGGTATACTAAGAATGCATTTTTAATTTAGTTTATTTACTTATTTTTTATTTATTTATTTGTTTTGCAGACATGCAGGTGAGAAATGCACTGTAGTTGGGCTACAACAGTCTATCTGGTATTTAGTGCAGCCTATGAACTGTTAATAAGCTGTTTCCTGTAATGCAGACTACATTTGCTTCTATGTGACTCTGACCAAGTGACTTCACCAGACAGTACTCCTGGGCTGCTCCTGAAAAGGGACTTCTGTGTACAGTGGGCTGTCCTCAGGCTTTCTGCAATTGCATTACACATTTGTCTTTTGAATTCCTGCTCCCTTCATAAAGCTGCTAGTTAGTGCTTCACTATATGCTATTTGACTATGAATCCCAACAGGCCTCTTGCAGTTTAATGGGTTGCCAGATGCATTTTCAATACATGGATGTTTGAAGGGAAGTGAGGTTTACAGTTACCCATGGTAAGTCTATTTCAATATGAGAGAGTATTTTGTTTAGCAAATGGCTGTCAGTATTTTTGCTGTAGAATTTGGAATGATTTTTAAATTAAATCCAAATCTTTGCTAAGTGCAAAGGAGGTACAACTTGCTGTTCATGAATTTCTGCTTTGAGATTCTTTTACCTTTTTAGTGAGACTCAAAAGTTCTTTGTACGATTCTCCCACTTTTGTTGTATTGCTAGCTATTGACTCGATTTATTACTCTATAGCATACTAACACTTCATCCAAACCATAATCCATGAGCACAACACATTTACTTATTCTCTGCGCTATGCATATTGCAAGGTTATGTAAAATATGTACATTACTTGACTATGATATTTATTGTTTTTTACACAGAAGACGCTCTAACTGAGAATCGAACAGGACATCTTACTGCGGTAGCGTTGTCACCTTACAGTAAGACATTGTCCTGTTCGATTCTCATTTAGAGCATCTTCTGTGTGGAGACATGCGTGAATGGGCATACCTTCATTGAAATTGTGCATCAGGGCTGGCAACTCGGCATGTAAAAATCTACTGCCAATCATTAAGGGACCGGAGTTCCGCTGTGGCGACCCCTAACTCGGAAAAGCCGAAAGATACAACATTTATTGTTTTTTATAAGGAAATGTAGGGAAATGGTCTTTCATGTGGATTGTAGACGAACTGTTACCATATAGATTCTACACTGTATTGTGTTTTATTTATTTATTTATTTATTTTTGGTATTTGGATGTCTTGCAGCTACGTCCTCCTATTGTATCCCAAAAAGAAAGGAAACCTAGAGCCCTCACTTAGTCCCACAGGGGCAGATAGCTGTAGGATACCATTGATGCCCTGTGTTGATGTCCTCTGCAGGTTTATCCATGGCAGATAGTCACACTATATGAAGGACAGGCTGAAGGGGAATCACAGTGATTAAGTTGTGCACAGCTGTCTGTTGCAGGCCAGTACAGTCCAAATGGCAACAATACCACATGCTCTGTTCCTGCTACTAAGTCACATGCATGAGCATATGACAATGATGTAATATATACCAGGGCAGAGTGGAGGGGCAAGGGTTAACACTCATGGTGCTGTGGGCTACTATCACTTTGACACTTTAACTACTATCACGTTGACACAGCCGTACACCTACAAGTACATAACCTACATACTCTATACTCTTTTGCTGAAGGTGTATGTTACAGATGAACATTAGTGTTATCATACCTATATTACTGTGAAGAAAGACTATTCACAGGCTAATGCACACACGTGTAAGATACAGCCGCAACACTTCTTACCTCAGTACTGTTGAAAACTGTGCACCTTCTTTGTACTCTATCCTTTCTAATTGCTCGCCTGTGCTGTCAGACAGTGATTCATTTGGCGGTGATACATTTATTGCTGATTCCTCGTTGTGTGTTTTCGCATCTAACATGGCACAGCATTGTACAAATGCTAATGTGGCTAAATTGTGCTGCTGTGTATGAACAACTTATTTTTCACAGAAGTGCATCTGCTATATAAAGCATATTAAAATTCTGTTCCCCGTCATCAAGAGACTGTGCTTGCCCACTCATGCAGAGAAACTGTGTATGCATGCTTAATCACTGCACTAATACATGACAGCTGTGATTTAAGGTCTCACTTTGGCTAGAGGGGAGAATGTTTCAAGGTTCATTTTAAAGAGTTTAGTGGTCGACTGGCATTCGAAAGACATGTGTGAATGGGTGTGCCTTCGTTGAAGGTTGGGCTTCGGGCTGGCACCTCGGCACTGTAAAAATCTACTGCCAATCATTAGCGGACTGGAGTTCCGCTGTAGCAACCCCTGACTGGGAAAAGCTGAAAGAAGAAGAAGTTCCTAGTAGAAGCTGCTTAGTGTTTGATAAGCTCAAGCAGTGGTGCTCTCAGGGAGGATAGTTTGTGATAAAGTGAGACACTGTGTTGGAGATAATTTGTAGGATGTCTGTGTTTCTTGTGAAGCTGCTGCAATGAGTGGAAAGCTGTATTCCTGTTGGTAAAGGAGGAGACTGTCTATTGCTATTCTTGCTGGGGAGAAATGCAGCATGGTGTGATTTTGTTGACTCAAAAGAGGAAGGCATTGATCTTGTTCCTTGTTTTTCAGTATGGGGTTAGATGTTAACTGTTTGATCTAATCAAATTCTAAGGTATTTGAAAGAAGTAGTGCCATCTAGGTTGATGTCGTATAAGCCTGTGATGTAAAAGTCTTTTGAATTTCAGGAAAGTCTTTGATCAGTTCTGAATAACATTGTTTTTTGTTTGGAGTGGTAAATAGTTTTGTGTTTCAGTAGTCATTCATGAAGTGATTGTAGTTTGGATTAGAGCTGGGCTTGAATATTTTCATGATTTTAGCTGGTCAGGTAGACAATCATGTCATATGCATATAGGATAAGTGGCAGATGAGAGAGGTCATAAGGATGTTTGTTAGCAAAGATGGAAAATAGTAAAGGGGCAAAAATGGACAATTCAGGAACTCCTGAGTGAAAAACGGTTTTATTAGAGGATGTGGAGGAGCCAATTTTGATTTTGAAGTATCTGTAAGAAAAGAAGTTTTGAACCACAATAGTTATTCTACAATAATACCAGTTCCTACTAGTTTGTTGACAATGAGGGGAGGTCTATATGGGCAAGTACTTTAGTTAGTTCTATAAATAGAGACCCTGTGATATAGCCCTTGTCTATATTTTGCTGTAGATCACCTGTAAGAGTCCATAGTTCTATCACAGTACTGTGCCTTCACGAGAATTCAAGTTGTTTTAGTGAGAGGCAATGGTATTTTAGATGATGTATTCAGATAGCTGGGTTTACACATTTTGTCTAAGATTTCTTTCTTAAAACCAGGATAAACTATTTCCCTAAATGCGAACAAGTACCTTTTCATTCCTTACTCTCTCTTCTTCACTTACTTCCTTACTGCTATCAAATTATCTTTCCTGACTTTCTCTTTAAATATACCATAAGCCTGTTTTTCCCTTAATTCAGATTACAATTCCTGTTTGCATTACACTAACTTACCTAATTTTTTTCTACAAACTGTCTAAAATTTCTCTGAATATTGGATGATTGTCATATACCTTATATCAATTCTTAACCAATGTTTTTATATTATGTCTAATTTGTTATAATTATTTTAACTACAGATGTTTTTGTTTTATTTTTGAAGATTGTAAAATTATTGTTCTTAAAATGGTTTATAATAATTTGGAGCTTTTCTCCCTGGGCCCCCACTGAAAATGGGCTCATACCCAGTCAGATTTTCCCGGTAATCAAATGTCAATAAATAAATAAATACATGAATAAGATTTTCCATGGAGCAGGTAGAATGGATATTGGTTGGAAGTTGGTTGGAAGTCAGTTGTGTGTTTAGGATTAGGTTGTTTAGGATGGGGTATAATTAAAGAGTTTTCCATATGTGTGGCATAACATTTTTGTATTGACATAGATGGAAATACGGGTGAGGAATGTACCAGGTAGTCTTTGCAGTGTTAAATAAACCATGGGTGAAGATGACCAGAACATGGATGTGGGGTGTCATAGGGATATTGTTGTGTATGCCAGTGACTTGTGTGGGTTTGTTTACTTTGAAACAGAAGGAAGGAACACATTAAGAAGGGTAGGGTGGATCTTAGTTGTAGTAGGGTTGAATACCTGGAGACATTGCTAAAGTATTTCCAAAAGTCAGAGCTCGCTAGTTGTGTTTGCCTGCATTTGATGAGTTTACAGAAAGCATGGTTCTGGGTGATATGTCAACCTGTAAGTAGTTCCCTTTCCTCTAGAAGGGGATTTGGGGAAGGAGGATTTAAGCCTCCCAACAGGCTGTTTGCAAGGTTCCATAGGGTTGTGAAGGAAATGTGTGTATTAGTAGAGGTGGTCTTCTTTCCACTTACACAAAGCATTATCTCTTAGTTTTAGGAATGTTTGATGTTTGAGCTCTGAGGCCATCCAGTCGGAGCTTTGTCATTTGTCTTATCTGATGATATGCTAACGATTATGCAATCTTTTTGCTGTTAAAGAAATGTTTAACATTATCATTATGCTATCAGGAAGTTATCACTTCCACAGTAAGACCATCCCTCCCTTTCTACAGTGAATTGGTTAACCCTCAGTGTTAACTGTAGCATGTAACACAACAAACTTAATAACCTAAACGTTCAAAAATTTCTAACATCACACCCCAGAAGACTGTGCAACTATGCCACATGTGCATATGTAAATATAATTAAACACAAAAGTATTTAAAGATATTCACTTCTTCAACATATGTAAAATATTGTGGAACTGTAAACTGTAAATACTTTGGAGTATTGACATGTAACTTTCTATAGGATTGATGTTAAGAAAATACTCATCTGTTAAACTGCAAAGTTTGAAAATATGTTAACTGCAACCAACAATGTAACAATCATGTTCAACTGTAACTAAAATGTGACTGAAATATGTACAATTTTGACTAAACATGTCAGACTTGTACTACCTGGTCTGACAGAGGTCATGGTTATAAGGGTCAAAAGAGCAGTGCAGTCACCCAGTGGACAAAATAAATAAAATACATTTTCTTAGACTGAAAAAGAAAAGGAAAGAAAAAAATATCTTTATTTTGCCTGGACTGAATAACTGACTAAATTTGACAAGTTGATTCATTCTATTAGTACTCTGAACACTGTTAGAGTTCTTAAACAATTTGTCAGTGCTTGTAAATGTTAAACATTTTTCATTTTATTCAGAATTTAATGAACATCATTTAAATGGTGCACAGTTAGTTGTGATAATTCGACACGTAAAAATGGTCATGTATTTATATTATTAAGTTGGCTTGTATGGAACTGAAATGGTACAACAGACAAAAAATAGTCAGAATACTTGACTGTGTGGATGATAACAGAAGAATTATACTTGGAAAATTCCATTGTTTCACATTGTTTGAATATTTATGCTGAGGATATATGAATCTCTTAAAAATATTCTGCTTGTCTGCACACTATGAAGAAAGGGAAGTGCCTTGCCTATGTTATTAAAGCTAAGAGATTCATTAATAGTTAAATTAGACACAACAGAGCACATGTTAAATTCAGACATAGACTGATCTAGTTCATGAAATTTAATTCATTGCATAAAGTATAAAATAGCCGAGCATTACACTTTCTGAATTGTATTATGCACAGTCTATAAAAAGTACATTTTTATGTAGCACTGGCAATGATTGCAACAGCAACTGTTATCGCTTCATTGCTTGTTATATTTTATACAATTATTTAAAAAAAAAAACAGTTAACTTATTGTCTTTGAGATCCCTGAGTAGGAAAACAGTGAAGACGCCATGAGCTATTTTAACATGTTTAATAATGTTTGCTTGTATCTGGTCAGATTACTTATTTTTCTGCAATGAGTTATCTCCTCACTACTGTAAAACAGACCTATGAAATGCATACAGAAGAAAACAATATAAACACTTTAGGCTAAACCCACTTTCAAAGTATTCTTTTTGTCATTCTTTAAATTTTCTATCCACAAATCCTAACTTTCCTGCATCTTACCAGTATAGTGCAATGAACTAGAAAGGAAGCAAAATGTGAAAATGAGAAATATTCATTCAAATATATTAGCGTTTATACACTTGAATCATTCAGAGGTCTTTATTTACATAGATACTTTATTATCTAGAAGGCATGAGTGCAGTTGTTAAAGCAAAAAAAGACATGAAAGCGTTGACATAAGAGTATTGTATTAGGGTAATATGAACTTTAGGGGATCTCTGGCATTTTCAGTACCTAATTTTATGGTGGTTTATCTAAGTATGGCTTTTAACTACGATAGCTTTTCCCTCAACTGACTGTGACTTTTAAGTCTGGATTTTAAATTGTGCTGTATAACAGGATGCGATGCAGTGTTTGGGTGGCACAGTGGTGCAGTGGTTAGCATTGTTGCTTCACAGCAAGAGGTTCTATGGTTCAATTTTCATCTGGGATGCCTTCTATGTAGAGTCTACACATCTTCCCTTCTTTTGCATGGGTTTCCTCCCACATTCCAAAGACATGCATCTAGAGCATTTCTCCCTGGGCTGCTGTGAAAATGGTCTCTGTCCCAGTCTGACTTTTTCAATAAATAAATTTGGCATGCTGCTCTGTGCTACATTTTCTGGCTACTCACTGCTGTTGGATCGACCAGCGTTAACTGAACTTAACCTTCCTGCATGATGCAGAGCAGTGGGGTACATTCTGCTGTAGAGGCACAATTGCTTTGTCTGAAAGTGCTTATAACTGTTTCCTCACATTCCTTACATTCATTGCAGCCCATCACCTAGTGTGCACAGTTGCTAAAGGCTGTTCCTGGCAGTACAACTTGACTCTAAGCTAGACTAAGTTATGCACTATTGCCAGTGTTTGCTTATAGCATTTTTTATTGCATTACTGATCACAGTACTCACCATGATAACTCCCATGTAATGCATAGAAGAGTGTGTGATTACACCCCCAAATCAGGTACATGACAGACTTGTTCAGCACATCTCTAGTATGAAACACAGGCTTAACAGCATTTGGGGTGCTTAACAAATGCTCATTTAAGATCACGCTTGCACTAGGGACTAGCACTGGACAGTGCTGATTGACAAAGAACACTGGCAGAAGATAAAACAGCTTTTAAAACTTTACTATTCCATACGTATAAACAGAAAGTGTGACATAATGAACTGTTCAATGGCTTTTAAAGCCATTAGTTCTACAGAGGGACATTGTTTCTCCCTGCTGTAGTGCTAATGAAATCAGTTTACACTCCTGCATTTTTTGTCTGTAACTGGTGCTACAGAGAGCAGAAAATGTTCCATGCCCTACAATGTATTAAGGTCAGGTCACTGGTCATAACTATTATGTGTTCCGAACATGGATGCCAATATTTACCTTTCAACCTTTGCTTTGAAGGTGAATTTCTTGGCATCTGTATCTGAAACACATAATAACTTGTTATGACTATGGAGATGAAGGTTTACCTGTTAAGCCTTGCTTTCAAGGTGAATTTCTTGGCATCTGTATCTCAAACAGATAATAAGCTTATTATTATGGAGTGATGCTATTATACATTTGTGAAGTGATATACATTTTTAAGTATGGGCATCGTTACATTCACATGAACATCAGCCCTTCAGGAGTTAATAATTATTTAATAAGATGAGTAGTGAATCAATGAGCTTTTGTTTGGCAGCACCAGGAAAGCAGCTGGTGATACCATCTGCAACCATGTAGCTGACAATTGTAACTGATATAGTGCAGCTACAATTTGGTATTGAATTCATTTACAGCATCATCTAAAGGGCGGATTTTTAGGAAGTTCCAGGTAATAGATGATGGGGTAGTAGTGAACATTTCTGGGTTAAACTCGGAAAGGTTGTGTATTGATTTATAAACATGCTGTTTATGTGCATGTGTGAAATGTCTGGTTGTATTGATTGAGAGGTAATAACTGAGACAGTCTGACATTATACCTGTGGTGGTATATCTGCTAGGGTCTGATAGTAGGATCCAGTCTAATAGACAGTTTGCTGTCTTGCTTTGATGTGTGGGGCTATTAATTAGATGTGTGGGGCTATTAATTAGATGTGTGAAACCATGTAAGTTCATGCTAGATGTACGGTAGTTAGAGTTTATGTTCAACCAATTGACATTCACATCACCTAGTAGTATTTTTGTTGTGGAATTATTATGGATATCCAATGCAGGATATCTTCCAGCATAGCTGTATTATCCAAAACACAAGATAAACCAGTGATATGATTGCCATATTAGAATGTGTTAGGATTAACCCCAGAGGGGAAAATGTGAAAGCCAAGCTGGGGGAGAGGGAAGTAAAATGGCAAATTTTATTGAATGCATCTACCCCCCAGGATTAAATTAATGTATTTCCACCAAACCCTTATTATGTTCCTGAATTGGTTCTTTCCTTAATATATAAAATAAGAATTTTTAACTTTTAAACATATAATATTTATATATTACATATAACAAAGCTATTTTTTGCAATATATAAACACGTCTAGTTAGGTAATATATCTGTATATTTTATTTCTGTTTCCCATTGATATTTATTTTTGTTTATATTTGTATATACATTTTTATGTATTGTTATATATATTTTCATCTACTTTTTATAATGGTATATGGCATTAGTGTATTTATTTATACATTCCATCATATGAAATTTTATTTGTTATTTTTAAGGTTTTAACTTTACATTTTATTAATCAAGTTCATTTGTATGGTTAATTGATTTTAGAATTTTTGAATATTAATGAGGTCAATTGATTCTGGCATGTGATTGGAAGGTTGTTATTATTTAAACAGTAATGTATTAGGACATGATGTTCTGATGAAGCCAATTGCATGTAGATAAAAAGCTCAACCTGAAGTTAATATTAAAGGAAGTGTGTTCTTTGACCCAGCCTTGGTGTGACTTTGTGGGACCTGACAATGTTTCCTTACCAGTGAATCTAGCTTTGTATCTTGTTTGGAATAGCTGTATTTTCACCGGGAGGGAGGTAAAGGACAATAATGCATATTTGTTTATAATTGTTTATTTTCTGGAAAGTAATAAGAAACTTATTTTAGTATTGGTTTGTTGTAGGGAAAATGTGGTAGTTGTTGGGACATATTAAAGCAATACCACCACCTTTCCTCTTTATATAATCATTATGGATGATATCATAGATAGGAGGCATAATTTTAGAGTTGTTTATGCTGAGTTTAAGACAAGTTTCAGTTACAGTGAGAATATCAGGTGTATGTTGGGTAATTCAGGCATTTGGTTCAGCAGTTTTATTTCTTATGCTGCTAACATTTATGGCAGCAAAGGTTAGATTACTGGGGTAGGGGGTTGATCATTGTGTGGTTAAAGTGGTGTGGAAGAGAATTATCTCAATGTTCATTATGAAAGATGGGGCCAAGATTAGGATAAATGTCTCCTCCCAGAATGATTTTATTATATTGGGGAATTATTGATACTTGTTTTTCGGAGAATATTGGTCCATATAAACTTATTTGGGTTTGAGTTGAAATGGACTTAATCAGTCTATATTTGGAGTAAGGGTGACGGCCATCCTTAAATAGGTTTGGTGCGATGTGTGGAGAGTGTAGGGAGGAAGTATGAAATGGTGGTTGGGAGAGAGTTGGAGAGATGGTGAGAGCTATTATAGATAGGATGAGAGATGGCCCAATAGGAGGAGAAAGACTAGAGGATAAGCTGAGGGATAGCATGATTTAGTAAAGGGATCTGTATATTATTAATGACAGGTAGTGGGGAAGCAGGGATCAAGAAGGAAACAAGAAGGTGCAGGGCACTAGTATATTTAATGGTGGTGGAGTTTTAAAGCTGACAGAGGGTAGGTAGGAAAAACATATTTTCTATGAAGGAAGAGAGTTAGGTTGTCCTAGTATCTTCTCTGGAATGTAAGGAATAAAGGGGGTTAAAAGACTACAGAATGAGGATGCAGTTAAAATAGGAAGAAGTAAAGGTTTATTTGGGAACATAGAAGATACTATGTAGAATAGATAGGTACTGTTAGGGGGTGTGAGTATGACTGAATATAGTGCAAAGTACTATGGGTGGGAGAAAGGTAGTTTGAAAGGTGCTAAAAGATTAAATGGTACTTAGGAATTAGGGAAAGAGAAACAATAGTGGCTGTATGATAAAACATATGGAAAAGTATTTTAAGTTGAGCAAAAACAAAGCAAAACAAAAACAAAAACAGAAGCAACATTTTGCTTTGCTTGTTCAGTATAAATACATTCTCATATTTAAAACAATATGGCATATAATTGTTGCATAATAATGCATATAAACAGAATAAATAAACAAAGAAATAAATACATGGGATAACTGCAACTATATAAAACATAATTAAACAATATTTCTCTTTCTCCTGATATAATCAGAAAAATAATAAATTAATCATTAAGTCTGGCAATTGGAGCTTCAGGGGTAAAACTCATCAGAATTTCATTATTTTTCTACAATACCTGCTTTGTTGGGTGTGACTGTTTACTTGCATAACAGCAGAACTTTCAAGTTAGAAGTGCAAGTCCAGATGAAACACTTGGCTGACTTCTAAGGACCATAGGAGAGCACTGACATAGAGAACAGCCCACAAAAGCAGGGAGTCTCATGTGGAAGACCCTAAAAAATTATTAAAAAACTATTTTACACAGTTACTAAGCTTTATCCTGTGGTTTCAGTCTTTCTCAGGCCCCATTTACCTGCTACGTGGTGTAAGGAAGTCAATATGCAGCCAGTGTGCCTGGATCAACCCTGAAAAGATACTTTTGCATACAGGTTTACCTGTTTAGCCAATGAATAAATAAAAAAAAAATCTATCAATAAATACAGGTTATGGTGTTTTATCAACAAGGTAATTAACAGTTCATATGATCGCTGTTATTATTTTTTGTTTAAAAAACAATCTTTCTTTATTCCCAGTGCCTGAATTCTCGCACTCAACTGCTACATACTTAATCATGTTATATTTACAGAAAGGTGCCCAGACTAGGTATTCTGCATTTAAAGCAGAAACTAATTCATTCAGATTCATTTATCAGAAACAGACTGCAACTTGAGAATCATGTAAATAGTAAGCAATAAATACTTTGTTCCATATTTAACACAGCTCAGAATCTTACACACTGGATAAAATGGACATCCTACTCAACCAGAAAAGTATTTATTTTTATCAACATCCAAGCACCAATTATTTTTGGACAATCCTATGCATTCTTAAATTCCGTTTCTCTGTTTAACTCTATCATATCATGGAGTTTTTTCTTCAACATCATTTCTTTGAAATACTGATTTCATGTTTTTCTCCTGAGGTGTCCAGGTGGTATATTCACCCTGTATCTGCTTATGCTTGTAAGTCCAATGTTTTGAAAAGTGGTGCTCATTTGGGCTCTGTTTATACTATTGAAGTTCATATTTTCCATATGTTAGATCTATAGATGCTATAAAAAAAATTGTTAAGAAAGACACAGCTCATGACTTTCTACTTTTTAAATCTTTATGGGTACATTCAGGCCAATAAAGCCAAACATCACTAGTTGTAGACATTGGCCTTGATGTACCCATAAAGATTTAAAAAAGTAAAAAAGTCATTGGGCATTCAGAAGCCATATAGCTGAAACACTGGTATGTCCTTAATGGATCATTTGTCTCAATCCCATGGACCTCTACTTCAGGAGGTTTAGGATGTTAAACAATGAGAACTCTAGCATGGCTGGGTCTTTTATTTAAGTTTTGTCTCTATAACCTTTTTACTCTTTGGTTTGGATGCTTTTTGGGATATTTTGTTGACACTCTTATGTTTACGGACATTAGGCTTGATTTTAAGCCCTGTGCTTTTACAATATGGCCAAGTAATGCACTTATGCTATATTAATGAAGTAAAAAAAAAGATAAAATAGCATGAAAGTTCCTATAAAGGTTTAAAAAAAAATGAAATGTCATCAGGGTTCATAAACCTTGTAGCTGAAACTATAAAATGTCCATAAGGGGTCACATGGCTATATCCATTTGCATTCAGCTTTAATAGGGTTAAGCTATTACACGGTGAAGACTCCAGTTTGGCTGGGGTTCTGGCAGTTGTTGCTGAATGGTTTGTCTGTGTGAAATTTTTACCACTTGATTTAGTTTCTGTATATAAAAGAACAAGGCATCTCCAGGCCTGGTAATGTGGTTCAGGCTAGGACAGAGTCCTGCCTGAAGGTCTATATCAGATGCTACTGACTATTTAATACAGGCTTCTAGCACCTTCCCAAGGGACAGGATATTTCTGAAGGACCTCTGTGGTTTATCCACAGATTAATTCCTAAATTTTGGGGGCCTGAAAACTAGAATATATGCTATCAACCTCACCCCTTGGAATAGCCTTAATCTCTTACAGAATCAAGGACAAGTTCAGAAACAATCAAACTGTGTTTGAGATAATCCATATATTATATTTTTTTGCCTGTGCAGTTGTTTTTGAAATATATGTTTAGTTTGTCTATTTGGATATACTAGACTAGTAAAGAAAATAAATAAGTACACTTTGTGAGATTAATCCATATCTACCTGTCGGTTTCTCTGGATTATGACATACTTCACTTATTTGCTTAGAATGTATTATCATAAGTGAAGCACCTTGAACACATAGCATTAAAACGACCATGTTACTTGTGTTCTTAGCAAAAGCAATGTGCCAACTAAATAAGGACTATGAAGCAAATGTATAAATGTGCTGCAATGTGTACATGTGACCTTATGTTATTCAGCAACAACCCTAACACAGTGCTGCATGGTGCATTCGCATGAAGACTTGCAGTAGTGTATAGGGCTAGCTGTGTAGCCATGCTGAATGCCAATGAGGTGGTCTTGGAGGGAGGCATATGTTAATTAGCCAGTCAATGCTAAGGATTACACCACTTGTTTATGCCATAATGACATCAACTTCAGGACAGGGACTGGGGGTTGGGTGGAGGGAAGTGCTAGACACCAAGGAATTCTACCTTTGATCACCACAATAGTGCATGCAGCAGTACAGGGATAAGCAGGTGAAGGGGAAACTCTAGACACCAGTGATTACTACCTTTACCTTTATCTTTAAGTGCCAAAGTGTCACATCCAGCATTTCAGGGTTTGAGGATGGAGAAGAAACACTAGACAGCAGGAAGTCTACAAATGTGCCATAATGGCACATAAACAATAGACACCAGGAAGTCTACAAATGTGCCATAATGGCACATAAACAATTATGGTGATTGGGTGGGTGGGGTAACACTAGCTAGCAGGGCAACTACAAGTGTTCCATAACTGCAGGTAAACTATTACATTAATCGATGGGGGGGGGGGGGGCATACACTAGCCACCAGGGCACATTTTAAGAAATACATTTTTAATAACAAAATGAATGACCAAAATCATTATATAAAAGCACTTTATACCATAAACAGATAAAGACAGAAATTGCAAACTACATGAATATAAATAGTATGTTATACAGGAGGCAAGCTCCCATATCCCACAGTGTGGAAGACTTTGCCTATACTGCATATCCATGCTTTCTACTTACTGATCTAATTCAAAGAGTCTGAATTTGAAATAAGTGGAGTTATTTTTCTGCATATAACTAATCTCGTTTTTAATTTTCATAGACCTTCACATTGCAATAATAAATATGAGGATGTGTGAGTGAAGCCCCCTGTACAGGGAGTGTGTGTGTGTGTGTGTGTGTGTGTGGGGGGGGGGTTCTCCTACATAACATGCTTTGTATTTCTGTGTTTTACTTTCCCTGCCTTTACTATTTTTAGTATAATTTATCCTCACATGATGACTTTCAGTCCTTTATGTTGTCATTGCTTTGTCTTTCAGTTAACACATGCTTCATACAGCTCAACTAGAACATTTGTCCTGCTTCCAGAATGCTGTTTGAAGTCATGGGACATGTCATTTTCATTTGCTCATACAGCCAGCTGATTGTGTACACTTTCAATCAACTCACATGTTATTCAGTGTGTCATCTTGACTTAATATCTTGACTAAGAATGCTGTTTAGGCAGCAATTTCTTAAGGAATCTTGACAAACAGCATTATGAGCAACATCTCACAGATAACAAAGGACTTCTTTCAGTAAAGCCCAGTAAGAATGGCACTAAGACATATCTACAAACTCACCATCATAATTCTCTGTATAATTTAAACCCCTGAAAAATATATTACATGTATACCTAATAAGGTGCAATTACTAGCATATTTGATTATATAATAATTAGAATAAATGATGTAGAACTTCATTTATGCTAGAACAACCTAGGAATCAAGTTCATTTTTTTAGAGGCAAATGTAGAGGGACCTTTGAGCATTATATAAATGAGCAAAAGTATATTGAAAAAAAACATTTTTTAGCATTGTTGCAGATGGAATATAACTTCTTCTATAAACATAGCAAAGGGGTTGGGAGGGTGGCCTAGTGGTTAAGGTGTTTGCCTTACAAACACAAGGTGCAGCGTTTGAGTCTCACAAGGGATAAATGGCTAGGCTTAAAATGGCTCACAAGGGCAGTTAGCTTGGTACTAATCTATGAACTACGTGAGCCTGAATCAGTGAGCTGTTTGGTTCCTTTCATTCATCCTCAGAGATGAGCTGAGATATGCCATCATCCTGTGGCAAATCTCCCCTTTTATTTAACCACTATAATTTTGAGTGCATTGTGCTGATGTGCTGCAAATATTGCCACAGAATTCCACAAAGGACACGGTAGAACTATATCTCAGCCAAGTTATGTGAGTTATATCTATCTGTGGTAAAGCCAAATAAACTGTATGCAGTACATTTTATGGTGCACCATAATTATAGATGACAGCAGCTGGAATTATATTACTGAAAGCTGAAAAAAGCATGTCAATTGGAAAGGTGCAGTGTGGTGGAATCTTAGGCTCTAAGTTGCAGATTTGGTGGGAAATGGAATATATCATCACCAAATGTATGGCACTATACACCACTGGAAAACCAAAATGTATTGACATAAGATACAGTGCAAACAAAAGTAGCAATCATAACAGTCAGATATTGGGAATGATTTAAACTGCTTTTTGGTTACCTTATATGCAGCAGCATCCCAAACAGTCAGGGAAAGCATTGAAATGTGTACCTAACACATCATGTAGTTATGTAGTTTTGTACAAGGTTTAGGTTATTTCAGCCATGAGATCTCTACAAACTACTGAGTACAAATACATACATTTCAGTGCGTAATATAAATCACTTGCAGAAAGTTCTCTGCTTATGTCTAGAAGATGTTTTCCCCATTTCATACTAGAATGACTTGGAGAGGGTCAGCACATGAAAATAATGTCAGCATTTAATGTGGACAAAGATATGCTGCTTGCATGATACAGTATGCGTCTTGAAGTAACACTAAATGCAAATAGTCTGAAAGCACAGATGGACATGAATCACAAAGCAAGATCTCCTTATTTGGATGCTGTTGAGAATGGGAGATGCTCAAAGGGACAGTACCACAAATGAATAAATGATCTAATTGTTAGAGGAAAAGAGCTCCTGCAACAGGAACAACAATTTTCTGGTGGTATGGGGAGAGGTTCAGCTGTTGCAACTGCTGTGACTTTGCTGTGTCCACATATAAGTACGACTATCAACAAGACATAAGAGGATGCATATTTTCAGGTGGTTTTGAAACTGTTTGATCACCTATAGTGTATTGTGAAACTATTTTGATATATTCATGTGTCCTATTTGTTATGTATATGTTGTGTCTACAAATACACACACTCTCATGCATACTACATTAGTAATGTTTTAGTCAGAGCCATAGCTAGTGTGGGATAAAGGCGATGGCTGCTCTGGCTGCAGGCTACAGGGGAATCAGACTGGTGTTGTAACTGACATTTACGTAGTAGAGTGTGCTGCTCTGTCCCTCCAAAGCAGCTGTGTGGTTGATTTTACTGGATGGCAGTAGTAATAGTCACTTAGGCAGCAGCAGTCTTAGTCACAGTTGTTTAACTGATTTGTTTTCAGTGTGCATATGTGTTGTGTGGGTTGTGTGTGTGTGTGTGTGTGTGTGTGTGTGTGTGTGTGTGTGTGTGTGTGTGTGTGTGTGTACGTCTGCATGTGTGTGTGCGAGCGCATGTGTTTGTGCTCGTGTGTGTGTGTGTGTGTGTGCATGTGTGCGGATGTGTGTGTGTGTGTGAGTGTGTGGTGTGTGTGCATGTGATGTGGGTGTGGATGTGTGTGCGTGTGTGCGTGTGTGCGTGCGTGTGTGCGTGTGCGTGTGTGTGCGTGTGTGTGTGTGTGTGTGTGTGTGTGTGTGTGTGTGTGTGTGTGTGTGTGTGTGTGTGTGTGTGTGTGTGTATGTGTGTGTGTGTGTGTGTGTGTGTGTGTGTGTGTGTGTGTGTGTGTGTGTGTGTGTGTATGAGTGTGTGCACGTGTGTGTGTGCTTGAGTGTGTGCAAGTGTGTGTGTGTGTGTGTGTGTGTGTGTGTGTGTGTGTGTGTGTGTGTGTGTGTGTGTGTGTGTGTGTGTGTGTGTGATCAAATGCACTGTAGTAAGGCACTACTATAACTCTTGGCCACAATTTCTGAAAAAAAACCACACAATTATTTATAAACAAAATAGCATTCTGGCTGCATGACCTTTTTTTGATACTCAGCTTTAGCCTGGGGTGATCTGCTAAATTGAGGATTGCTTGGAGATATTCAGTTAACTGAGCTTCATGTCTGATTCTTGTCATGTGCAGATCATTGCCTGCATGCTTTGTATCATGTTCTTTTTTTCTCTCCATTCTTCAGCATTTCATGTGACAGTGCTTGGGAATACCATTATTGGCCAACCTGAAGCCAGGAAAATCTCTCCTAGATGTACTGACACATGGATACCAGACTGCAGAATACCTAGGGGTAGGATGTACTGACACATGGATACCAGACTGCAGGATACCTAGGGGTAGGATGTACTGACACATGGATACCAGACTAGAGGATACCTAGGGGTAGGATGTACTGACACATGGATACCTGACTGCAGGATACCTAGGGGTAGGATGTACTGACACAGGCATACCAGACTATAGGACACCTAGGGGTAGGATGTACTGACACATGGATACCTGACTGCAGGATACCCAGGGGTAGGATGTACTGACACACAGATACCAGACTGCAGAATTCCTAGCGGTTGGCTGTACTGATACACGGATACCAGACTGTAGGATACCTAGGGGAAGGATGTACTGACACAGGCATACCAGACTACAGGACACCTACAGGTAGGATGTACTGACACATGGATACCTGACTGCAGGATACCCATGGGTAGGTTGTACTGACACACAGATACCAGAATGCAGGATACCTAGCGGTCGGCTGTACTGACACACGGATACCAGACTGCAGGATACCTAGGGGTAGGATGTACTGATACATGGATACCAGACTACAGGATACCTAGGGTTAGGATGTACTGACACACAGGATACCTAAGAGTAAGTGCTACAGAGTTCAAACATGCTTGTGCTGTTCTATCCTGCATGCATATATTGCTAAAGTCTACTAGTAAATCTTCTGATATATAGAAAATCAGTGGCATAACTAGTGCATTCATAGGTACTCATAAACACACACACACACACACACACACACACACACACACACACACACACACACACACACACACACACACACACACACACAAATTCATTTATACCCACAAAATACTGCAAGTCACTTAAAGGGGTGGTACATACACTGTGCACATTGGATACTGCAGTGATGCAAGATATGTGTTTGACAAAGTATCACATAAGGACTGAAATGGGCATCAGCTATCAAAGCTCTAGCATTTATAACAATCTAGATGAACAACAGACTTCAGAGTGTGACCATGCCTTTTATGCTCAGTAAGTAAACAAGTGAGTTGCTTATGTATATATATATATATATATATATGTGTGTGTGTGTGTGTGTGTGTGTGTGTGTGTGTGTGTGTGTGTGTAGGTGGTATTGCTGAAAAGCTGCAAGGAAATGCATTTTTTTACAAGTAATATTAGGAATATACAAAAGTCGGTGCTGAAAAAAGGAAGGGGGGCTTACAGAAATGCAGGATTAAGCTGCATTTTAGGCTTAAATTTAAAGCACCACAAAATCATGGACAATGAAAGCAAAAACCTAGGGGAGTGATACACACTGGGAGTGAAGTAGTGTCACTAATGAATATGCAAAGAGACCTCCAGATGTTTCATTTGGATAATTTCCATATGAAAAATCATTTTTATAATGCTGTAAGAAAGCTTAAGGGAATTCTGTCAACCACAAAGGGAAGTGTGAGATATTGTGCATGTGTTGCTCCGCTGTGTAAAGAAACGGTGAGACTCTATCCTGAAAATTGTGTACAGATATGTAAGCACAGTCACTTTAAGGTCATAAACAGAAATGAGACTGTTTATGAAGATCAAGCAAGTTGGTGTAATGCTACTTCTGTAGCCATAGCATAAAAACGTAATCTATAAAACTGAGGAAAAAGTGAGAAGGGAAATATGACAAAGTCCTTTAGTTGTTTAACAACCTAATCCTAAATGTTCAGGAAAACAGATCTAGAAAAAAAATGAACAGAAACAAGGAAGCACAATTTAAAACTAGAAGGAAGCTGTATAAGGGGGTTGTGGGGAATTACCTTTATGTCTGTTGGGCACAACATGGTGCAGTATTTAGCATATCTGCCTTTGGTTTGTTTCCTGGTCTTAGTGCCTTCTATGAAAAGTACATATGTCATCCTTGTGTCAACATTCTTTTCCTTGGATGTTCCAGTTTCCTTGTACATACCAGGGACCTGCCATTAAGTGAAATGACGATCCTTTAAATTGCCTGTAGTCTGTGAGTGTGCCTGTGTGACTGTGCGTGTGTGTGTGTGTGTGTGTGTGTGTGTGTGTGTGTGTGTGTGTGTGTGTGTGTGTGTGTGTGTGTGTGTGTGCACGTGCGCACATGATAATGTGTATATACATATTCATGTAAGCATGTGTATATTTGTGCATATGCACCCTGCAATAGACCAGTGCTCCTTTCAGAAAGTTTTTTCTGCCTTGTCTTCTTAGCTTGCTGTAAAGGCTGCACCCCCCCCCCCCCGGGACCCTAAATAAGTTATAGTGGCTATCTGATAATGAATAAATGAATTAACAGATTATAGGTGGATAAGGCAGACTCCAATTAAAGGTGACAGATTTTGCAACAGTAGAAAGAACTCAGGGTGACATGGAGCAGATATAAAGATAAAATGGAGAAGAAAAGTGGAAACCTATGTGGCAGTCCCTTCACAGAATAGAAGAGCTGCATTTTCATTGGAACCATGTGCTCCTTATCTGGAATCATGTTATACAACTTTGCTTTAGAAACTTTCTGAAATTGCTGCTAAGTTTGCAGTTTCTGGGGTCATGCATGTCCTGCTAGTCATAGCACAGCAGATATCCTGACAAAAAGATGATACTGGTATGTAGTGGTCCTTCTATATATGCATCACGTACTGGGGTTCATGCTTGTCACCCCATGACTAGAAGTCTGGTGCTTGCAAGTACAAAGGGTGAACATTATCAGGCACAGATAAAAAGCATTGCCCCAAACTGTTAAATATGTTCAGTGATGAATCTCCTAAAGCAAATTAGTAGAGTAGGAAAGATGTGTGAGTCTCTCATTATACTTATGGTATTCTTAGTTGCATAAGCTCATGTGACATAGGTAGCTAGATGAGATGTAATGTGTGGGTTATGCCTTACGTAAAGCAGCTGTCACAGATCTGAGTGCATATATGAAACACAGCAGTGATATTGCTGGATAACATATGATGTTTATCATGCATTAAGGTGGATACACTCGCCTGTATGTACCAGTAGCTCCATGTAATGACAAGACGACTCATGCTGTGTACATCCCACTGTGTCATGGTTTAGGATGTATTATCATGCACATATATTGGTGAAAACGTCACTGTTCCATCGATCAGAGCTGTACTGGTCAGATTTTCTTTCCTCAAGCGTTTTTGCTTGTGTGCATTATGGCTCATAACTGTTTGCTCAATGCATGCAGGAACCCCCCCCCCCGAAGATGTACACATTTCTTTGCATTGTAAGATGACAGCTGACTGGTGTAAAAATGAGTTTTATCATTTACTTTACTAAACACTCTTTACTCTGAAGTGCATTTTAGTCAGAGTTATTTAAAGCAATGGAGTGTTGGGGTTACATAGGTTATATTTTCCTACAAAAATGTTTTATCTGGTGTTTGTATAGCAAATGCATGAAAAGTATACAGTATAATGCACATATGTGTTGATTTGTTGTGTACTTCAATTGCGTGTTTCCATGCATTTGGAGCTGTAAAGTACACTATCCATCTCAAAGCTTTTAACGAGGAGTAAAGCAGCCATCAATTAATATGTATTATGTACGAAAAGTCCAATGTGTGGCATGTGTATGTGGGCGCTGTGTCAATTATTATATATTATGTACGAAAATTCCAATGTGTGGCATGTGTATGTGGGTGCTGTGTCAATTAATATATATTATGTATGAAAAGTCCAATGTGTGACATGTGTATGTGGGCGCTGTGTCAATTAATATATATTATGTATGAAAAGTCCAATGTGTGGCATGTGTATGTGGGCACTGTGTCAATTAATATATATTATGTACAAAAAGTCCAATGTGTGGCATGTGTATGTGGGTGCTGTATCAATTAATATATATTATGTACGAAAAGTCCAATGTGAGTCATGTGTATGTGGGTGCTGTGTCAATTAACATATATTATGTAGGAAAAGCCAATGTTTGGCATGTGTATGTGGGCGCTGTGTCAATTAATATATATTATGTATGAAAAGTCCAATGTGTGGCATGTGTATGTGGGCGCTGTGTCAATTAATATATATTATGTACGAAAAGTCCAATGTGTGGCATGTGTATGTGGGTGCTGTATCAATTAATATATATTATGTACGAAAAGTCCAATGTGAGTCATGTGTATGTGGGTGCTGTGTCAATTAACATATATTATGTAGGAAAAGCCAATGTCTGGCATGTGTATGTGGGCGCTGTGTCAATTAATATATATTATGTACGAAAAGTCCAATGTGTGGCATGTGTATGTGGGCGCTGTGTCAATTAATATATATTATGTATGAAAAGTCCAATGTGTGGCATGTGTATGTGGGCGCTGTGTCAATAAATATATATTATGTACGAAAAGTCCAATGTGTGGCATGTGTATGTGGGCGCTGTGTCAATTAATATATATTATGTATGAAAAGTCCAATGTGTGGCATATGCATGTGGGCGCTGTGTCAATTAATTTATATTATGTACGAAAAGTCCAATGTGTGGCATGTGTATGTGGGCACTGTGTCAATTAATATATATTATGTACGAAAAGTCCTGTGTGTGGCATGTGTATGTGGGCACTGTGTCAATTAATATATATTATGTATGAAAAGTCCAATGTGTGGCATGTGTATGTGGGCGCTGTGTCAATAAATATATATTATGTATGAAAAGTCCAATGTGTGGCATGTGTATGTGGGTGCTGTGTCAATTAATATATATTATGTATGAAAAGTCCAATGTGTGGCATATGCATGTGGGCACTGTGTCAATTAATATATATTATGTACGAAAAGTCCAATGTGTGGCATGTGTATGTGGGTGCTGGGTCAATTAATATATATTATGTAAGAAAAGAGCAATGTGTGGCATGTGTATGTGGGCGCTGTGTCAATTAATATATATTATGTACGAAAAGTCCAATGTGTGGCGTGTCTATGTGGGTGCTGTGTCAATTAATATATATTATGTACGAAAAGTCCAATGTGTGGCATGTGTATGTGGGCGCTGTGTCAATTAATATATATTATGTACGAAAATTCCAATGTGTGGCATGTGTATGTGGGCGCTGTGCTAAATTCCATTTCACATTTAGCTCCATTTGGGGCACATTTCCATCTATGTCTGCCTACTGTGTGACTTAGTTCTGTACCAAACTAATAAAAGCGGAACCACTGACTCTTACAAAAAACTCTAAAGGCTCTACACAATTCTGAGATGACACTTTCATCCCCTGGACCTAAGATTGTCGATAACTTCCACTCAACTTCTCAGAGTGCTGCCACCATCCAAGAACATAGAACAAATCATGAGTTTCATCTTGCTAAAAAAGATGGTTACTCCTGCTTTGAAATATCTGCCGTAACCTAATTACTCTGAGAGCCTCCCCTACACAAAACACTATGCTCTCTCCATTATAATATTTTGTCTGGATGCAATAAGACAACTTCCAATGCAGGTGCCTTCTATTTGTAACTAGTCATTTGAAAATTGCTAGTGTCTTTATAGGTTCCAAATACCTATTATCTGCACACAAATGTTAATTCTATTTTCACTATAAAATGTGATCTTGACACACTAAGCAATTGTCCAATGCAGGTGCTTTCTTACCAGATCTAGGCATTCACAAATTTTATTTTACACAGAGTTTCTAGATACTGTAAGTGACTTGAATATAATTTATTAAGTATTACTAAAAATATTTCATGTTTTATAATATTAACTATACTGTGTCATAGATTCATAGATTTGATAGACTGTTACTAGGCTAATGATCCAAGGGGCTTTTCTAAACCTAGCCAAGTTTTCCCAAAAAAATAATGATGTCCTGCATCAAAATAGGACATTGGAGTCCAGGTATTTATAAGCTAATTCTGTCTATAAGGGACATGGGTGCCAGGCCTACAGTAAATTTCCTATACCCCATCCACTTATCTACATTGTGCTTAAACTGGGTATTAGATGAACTCAGCTTCACATGGATGGGAAGCCTGTTCCATAAGAGGGGCAGTCTCTGGGGCAAATATCTGTGTCTCCAGCATGTTCTGTTTAAGTCACAGACAAAATTCAGGTCCCTAGACATTGTATTTCTGGTACTTTTTGACTTACAAATATATAGGAGATTCAATAGTGTGGAGTTTTTTGGATGTCTTGGCATAAATCACCCTTTAGCAATCTATAGGAGTCTGAATAGAGGGAAAGGGCTTTAAGGTGCTCTGCATAAGGTAAGTTTGTTATGCCGTGTATTCTTTTGTAAGGAACCTTTGAGGTCACTATAGTTGCTGCATATGCCTGGTCAGGTACATACCAAAGGGAACACTGTACTCTATGATTGGTCTGATAAGGGCAGAGTACAGGGGGATAATAACCTCCTTGGACTTAGATGCCATGTCCTTATTTATAAGTTGTGTGACATAAAAGGATTCCCTCACCACTGTGGCCACATGGTGATCAAAGGTAAAGCTACTGTCTACTTGTGTATTCAGATCCCTGACCACTGGGTTGACTCTTAGGGGTGTATTATCAACATGGTAATTAGCCGAGATGGGTGACTTCTCAAAGGGTACAATTATGCATGTCTTAACACTGAGTTTAAGACCATGGCTTTGGCACTATTAATTACTCATAGATAGACCTTCTTGAAGAATGCTAGTATCTCCAGGGGAGTTGATGATAACCCCCAGCTTTCTATCATCTGCAAACTTAGTCAGCCATAAACTTCAGCATTTGCTTCCATTTCAGAGAAACACATGCCAAAAAGGAGCGGGCCCAATACTGTGCCCTGGGGGACTCTGCCAGTGACTGGCCTTTTGGTGAAGGTGGCCTCACCTATTTTGACCTCCTGGGTCTTATCAGTGAGACAGTTGGATATCCAGTGGGTGAGAAAAGGGTTTATACTTAAATTAGAGAGATTATCTATAATACCTGAGTGGGTATTGTATCAAATGCCTTGGCCAGGTCGAGGTAAGCTGTATACACAGTCTTGCCTTCATCCAGTGCCTTGGTGACCTTCTCAAAAAAATCCACCAGATTTAATAGGCATGAACTTCCTTTAACAAAGCTGAACTGTGATGGGACCAGCAGTTGATGGTTATCTATGTCCTCATTTATTATATCCATGATGATTCTTTCCATAGGCTTACATATGAGGCTGGTAAGACTTATGTGCCTGTAGTTACCTGGATCAGTGGTTGAACCTCCTTTGTGCAACGGAATGACTGTAGCCATCTCCCATTCTATTGGCACAAAACCTAACTGAAGGCTCCAGTTGAAAAGTGATTGAAGTGAACCAGAGAGGTCATATTTCATGTTATTTATTAAAAATTCCATGATCTTATTGGGGTCCATCAATGCAGAGTTTTTGTCCTTGGAAAGTGCATTAATAACCTGTTCTCTAGTAATTGTTAAGGGTATTATGCTATGTGATATTTCCTTTTGACTATTGGGTGGAGTGGGGGGAAATTTTGAGCTGAATCTGTTAGTCAAAAGGTTGGCAATGGCCTCCCGTTCAGTGTGGGTGATGCCATTTACAGTAAGTTTGAGCATTGCTGTGTATTTCCTCTGAGGTTACGGACATATCTGTGGAAAGCTTTGGGGTTGTCCTTTGTCAGAGAGGCTATTTTTTACTTCAATTTTAGCCTTTGAAGTATTAATTAACCCTCTTAGCAGCCTGTTTAGATTGGTCAGGAGGCTTTTAGTATGTATGGCTTTCTTCCTCCTACGCTTGGTTAAGATTTTTTTCTTTTGTTGTATAACCAATTAATAGTGAGATTCCACCAGGGTGGCTTATCTTTTGAGTTTGTCTTATTCTTAATATGATTGGCCACAGCTCGGTGTATACAGTTATCAATAGGGATGTGCAGAGATTTTGTAAATAGCTCAGTGTGTTCTATGGTGTTACTGGGTTTGGGGGTGCTTGGAATTTAGCCAGGGTGTTGCTTAGTAGAGAGAAGTTAGCCTTGGAATAGTTCCTAAAGGTTTTTGCTTTTGCTGGATCCATGGATTTAATTTTTATTAAAGTAATACTCCCTTATGATCAGATCTGACAAGCAAAGATACTATGTTGGGTGAGGAACACTGCCCGCCCAATCATTTTTTATTTTTATTTTTATTTTACATTTGTTGACCGGGATAGTCCGACTGGATGCATATCCATTTTCAGCGGAGGCCCGGGGAGAAAAGCTCCAAGGGTAAGCAGATACAGCATTACATAATACCAGCATTACATATTACAAACAGACTATTTACAGAGATTACATAAGTAAGCAAGTTAAACAAGTTCCACAGGTTACAGTTAATCCTGAGCACAAGTCAGGATTAAATTAAATTACACAGTAAACTGGTTAACAGATTTTTACACATTCTAGAGAGTTAGCCAGGCTTGACACATTGACATAGCCAGTTAAGTGACAAATGTTGTTTGAGTCTAGTTTTAAATTGACCTAAGGTGGAAAGTAAGGTAATATCAGCTGGAAGAGAGTTCCAGGATCTACTTACAGAGTTTGCAAAGAGAGAATCATCGACTGTGTTATTAATTTTGCTAGTCAGAATTAGTAGTTTGTTAGAGGATCGAAGCGGTCTAGGATTGTTATAGGGGGTGATAATATTTTTAAGTACAGGAGTATTGTCCGGATTATAGAGGATTTTATAGGCTATGATCAGTTGGTTACACTGGATTAGGCTAGGTAGTTCAAGCCAACCAAGCTGATTTAGATTGATGCAATGATGTGTCCTAAAAGGCAGCCCAGTGGCAAACCTGGCAATGTGGTTGTAGCAAATTGAGAGTTTGTTAAGGACAGTCTTGTTCAAATTTGAGAGTAGAGGGGATGCATACAGAAGGGTTGAAAGAAGGTGAGAGCGAGCTATGGCAATTTTAGCTGGAGGGGTTACGAAGGCTTTTATTCTGTAAAGTGACCCTAGTTTTTTATTGATGGTTTTGATAGATTGGTTAACATGTAGGTCAAATTTGAGATTATTGTCTATGATGACACCTAATAGTTTTGTAGATGGGTCAGGGGAGATTATTGTGCCATCATTTGATTTTATGGTAAAGGTGAAAGCTGTAGACCTACGTGTTGGTGAAAATAACAGCATTTTAGTTATTTTGGGATTTAGGATCAGACGATGTTCAGAAAGCCAGTTTTCTATTGTATTAAAGGTGGTCTGGGTAGCTGACCATAACTCTACTGGAGATGTGGCTGAGCAAATCAGAGTAGAGTCATCAGCATATTGGATACAGCTGACTTTTGGGATGACAGTATAAAGGTCGTTAATGAAGATGGAGAACATAAAGGGCCCTAGTATAGAGCCTTGTGGTACTCCGAGGGTGTTAGGTAGAAGGTTAGAGAGTTTGTTCTGCCAGAGGACAGCCTGCTGTCGACCATTTAGGTAGGATTGAAACCATTGGAGGGCTCCAGTATCTAGACAGAATGTTTGCAGGGTGTGGATTAAAAGTTGGTGATCAACCATATCGAATGCCTTGGAAAGATCCAAAAAGAGGGCTGAGGATATATAATTATTGTTGCGATTATGGTTTATGGTGTTAGCAAAGGCTAGGAGGGCTGGAGTAGTGCTGTGATGAGGACGGAAGCCATGCTGAGTGTCTGCCATAAGGCGATTTTGGATTAGGTGGTGCATGAGTTGTCTATGAATACATTTTTCCATAATCTTTGCAAGTGGAGAGAGTATAGCTATTGGCCTATAATTGGAGAATTCAGTAGAGCTGCCTCCTTTGGGAAGTGGGATTACATAGGATATTTTCCAGATGGAGGGAATTTTAGCTTCTGCTATGGTTCGATTGATTAGTATTGAGACGGGGTAAGCAATAACATCAGCTGATTTTTGTAGGTACTCGGCAGGGAGTTGATCAGCAGAAAGTGTAGTGGGTTTTAATTTTTTGATCAAGGTACGGATAAGTGAAGTGGTGACTGGTTGGAAGCTGAACGCAAGTAGGTTTCTAGGGGTGCTACTTTCAGGACCAGGGGAGCTAGGAGGTAGTTGGCTAGCTAGGGCTTGAATTGTCTCAGTAAAGAATTGGTTAAAACTATCAGAAACATCTTTAGGGATTTTATCAATAGTAGCAGCAGGGATTGGGGTTGAAGTTTGTCCAGGATGTAGTAGATTATTTAAACCTGTCCAAAACCTCTGAGGGTTATTTTGATTTACTGTCTGTAAATTACAGTAGTATTGTTTTTTGTCTTGTAAAATTGATTTTTTGGTTTCGTTCCTGGATTGCCTGTATTTAATGTGATCTTGAGGGTCTTTAGAAGAATGCCATAAAGCCCATGCTTTGTTTCTAAGAGTAATTTTGAGTTTAGACTCTATAGAAAGCCATGGTGCAGTTTTTGCCTTGGTTCTCTTTGAAAGAACAGGTGCATGCAAATCAAGGATCTCAAGGAATTTGTTGTTAAAGTATGCTACTGCTTCCTCTAAGGGGAGTTGTTTTAGAATAAACCAATTACATGAGTTTAGTTCTTGTTGGAATTTGGCAGGGTCAAAGTTTTTATTGTTTCTAACCTTTCTGAGTAAGGGTTGTTGGGAATTAATGGTTTTGTGCTTAATTACATATGTGAGAAGGTGATCGCTTAGGCCATTAAGGAGGGTACCAGAGGTGTACAGTTGGGGGTGACTGTTTATGAGTACCCAGTCAAGTATACTTCCTTTTTGGTTGGGTTTACCTATCCTGGTAGGGGTGGATATGATTTGTGTAAATGCATGCAGGTTAATATGGGTGGTTGGGGATTCTAAGGAACAGGTGCCCCAGTCTATGTTAAAGTCTCCAAGTAGTAGGGTTTCTTGGGGGTAGTGACATGATAACCAGTGCAGGATATCTTCAAGTGTAGATATATTGTTACCTGGGGGAATGTACATACAGATGATATTAATGCATTTATTTTTATTAAGTTGCAATTTGGTGGCAAGAATCTCAGAGTTATTAATCTGAGGAGGTTGTATTACATCTATGGTATCATTCAACTCAGATTTATAGAGTACAGCTACCCCACCCCCCTTGCTCGAAGCACGATCCAGCCTGTGTATGTTGTACCCAGGTGGTAACACTTCATTGTCTTTAGTGTTAGGTTTTAACCAGGTTTCAGATAAACAGAGAATCTCAGGGGAGTGGACATCCAGAAGTGCATGCAATTCATGTACCTTGTTATTAATGCTTCTAATATTGAGATGACAGACTAGGAGAGAGTTAGTTGGCCTATTAATTGTAGGTTTGTAGCTTAGATTACAAGTAGAGGGAGTATGTGTATCTATAGTGAGTGGGCCAGGGTTGGGGTGAATATCACCACCAAGTATTAGGTTGAGTCTATACTTGGTGATGAACTTCAATAATTTGTTTATTAGTTTGTGGTAGTGTTTGGATCTACAGCTAATGTGCCTGGGGTTGAGATGTTGATAGACTGAACAAGATGTTGGATAGGAGGTGATAGTATGGCCTTTTGGGACCTGAAATCACATAAGAAACTGGTTTTCATACAAGGTAAGGAGGTATGGTGTGAACAAGAAGGGTGTGAACAAGAGGGGTAGTAAAGAGGAGTATATCATTATATGAGATTCAGCTGGTGAGTGAAGGAACTGTTTTACCTGGTGATGCACCACCAGAAGATAGAGTGGTGAGGTAAAGGTACTGGAAGGGGGGATGGGAGAATGCCAGATGAAAGCTAATAGGTGCTATTAAATGTAGGTAGTAGAATAGGGGTGGGTGTAATTATCCCAGATGAAAGCAGATAGAATCTAGAAAGTGGAGGAGTGGCTATAGTGCTATAAATTTAGAGGTACTGGGGGCAGGAGGGAATTGGGGGCAGGGAGGGGAGTGAAGGGAGCCCGAGCATAGCGAGGGCAAACGTAGCGGGGCTATTGCAGTTTACAAGGTTTTCTAAGGTGTCCTAAAGCTATAAGGCAAGTATTACAGCTCTTAATGTAAGAGTCAATTTACTGCAGTTACAGGGGAAGGAGGCAACCACTCAAGTAGAAACAAAGAGCCCTATGGCTGACCAATATGGTGACCTGCTTAATTACAAAGCACTGTAAGTGAAAGCTTAACAAATGCTTTTTGTATGTAACCTACTCTGTTTAAATGTTGAGAGAAACTGATTGCAGTCCTGTAGACACCATTTTGTAGGGAACTGTAGAGTTCAATCTGTTTAAATGTTGAGAGAAACTGATTGCAGTCCTGTAGACACCGTTTTGTAGGGAACCGTAGAGTTCAATCTGTTTAAATGTTGAGAGAAACTGATTGCAGTCCTGTAGACACCATTTTGTAGGGAACTGTAGAGTTCAATCTGTTTAAATGTTGAGAGAAACTGATTGCAGTCCTGTAGACACCGTTTTGTAGGGAACTGTAGAGTTCAATCTGTTTAAATGTTGAGAGAAACTGATTGCAGTCCTGTAGACACCATTGGTTCCTCATCCTCTTCCTGTAGACATCATTGGACCAAATGTTCCAGGTTGTTGATATTAACAAAGTTTAGGAATCACTGGGCTTGTGCATTAGAAGTGGTGTAGGACTCCCAATCTATAGAGGGGTAGTTGAGATCCCCCATGAATATCATACTGGCTTGAATGGTGAGGAACTCTAGTACATTGAGACAGGTACTATAGGTTTCCTGTGACATGGAGGGAGACCTATATGTTGCAAGGATATGATACGGCACCCTGTCTATGGTGAGTTGCATATGTATGAGTTACATTGGGTCATACACTTTAACTAGTCTGGTTGTGAGATTAGTCTTAATATAGACTGAAACTCTTCCACCTTTAGTTCCCTCCTGTGCAGTAGCTGGTCTAAAGATATGAAAGGCATTATAATCATGCATTGCTGGGGTACTCTCCATGACTTTAAACCATGTCTCCATTACTACACAAATGTCTACACTCTCCAAGGAGAGGAAGGCTTGCAGGGAGTTGAGTTTCTTGTTAAGACTTCTAGCATTGAGCAGTACCACCTTCACATATTCCTTCATCGGTTCAGTTAAGACGGTAGGTTTTTCAGTTTGGCACTGCCTAAAAACATACCATGTCCTCCCAGGCTGTCAAATATTCTGCTCCCCTAGACTGACACCAGAAACTAAGCCAATTGTTAAAATCAATAATTTTCTGTTGGTAACGTGGCATCATCCATGGTTGCTAGGTTTTTACCTGGCTGAGACACATAATAAGCAAGCTTGATCATGTATCGCTCCATATAGTCAAGAGAGGTACATCTCAGGACATTAACAATCATATGGACCATGACAGAGTCATACTGGTACCTGTGGTTCAATGACCTGAATGCCTGTTTGACTTGCGAGATCCTAGCCCCAAAAAGGCAGCTAACCGTGACTCTCTTCTTACTCAATCTGTTGAGGGGGGCATTGGTGTGCCTCACCATAGAATCACCAATGACCAGGATATTTCCCTGTGCACAGGGCTTAGCAGTGAGTCATTGTATACAAAGTTATTATGTGTAGCTGTGGGTGGTGTTTTAAAAGAGTGTTTATGTGATGACTGAGGACCCTTTCTTTGATTGTACTGTACAGGGGGTCTTAGTGTTTTAGAAAGGTTACCCCTAAGTGCCTAAGCATAAGTAGTTTTATGTGTAGGGTCTTTACCCTGTGCAGTAGGAGTGGTGCAAGTTTGAATGACAGCCTGTATAGGAATAGTTTTGGTTGTGTGAGACAGTTTTGCATTCAATGTTAAAGTATATTTACACCTCTCGCATACACTATCTGTTTTATTAAGAGTAAGTGGGTTGTTAGTGTACATGAGGCAATTGCTACAATGCCTCAGAATACCCATCTCAATCTGACTGGCCACAGAGAGATTCAGGAAGTGCATATCCAAGGCCACTGATCTACATTGGAGGAGTGAGGAAACCTTAAATATTGAACAAGTCAATAAGACAAGCAACTTGATGAGCAACACTCAGCTATGAGAAAAGTACATGTTCTGGTAGTTAAAAAAAACTGTCTAGAGAGTAATGCCACAAGAGTGCAGACCACTGACCAGAACAAAGACAATTAAAATAACAGGCACAATAAGCCTTCACCAGCAATTCCCAGCTCAGAAGGGTGAGGGCTACCCTCTCCCCCCACAACATTGTAGACCACAAACCTTCCAAATGTAAAATAACTGGTTTTGAACCCAATTGCTTAAACCAGAACAAAGACATTTAGAATAAAATGCAAAATAAGCCTTTACCAATATATAGTCAATATATAGTTTTGATTAGTGGTTTTCATGTTTTACACTATTTGAATGGTAAAGATAATTCTTTAATGAACTATTGTTGCATAAACTATTTGTTGTTTATGTACGTTTGCAAAATGTTTCAGACATCAGCTCTTGTTCTCCTTTAGCTGTGGCTAAAAATATGTCATCTGTGATCTGTCTACTACCCTTGTTAACAAACAATTAGTATTAAATAAAATAAAACCATACAGTTAAACATATGTGGAATGAAAGGTAAATATCAATGCACAGAGAAATTGCTCCCCATTGTTAATGGAGTAATTGCATCCCCATGTGCAGTAGTCCATTCTACCCTGAATTAAATTTCTGCGCAAATCTCAACAACAGTACGCATCCCTATTATTGCTAAGTGGCTGTGGTCCATTAAGTTAGGATTGGGTGGAGAAGTTTAAAACAAATTAATTTGCTTCTTAGTAGCTTGTATCAACATGTTAATTATATTGCTATAATGGCTGCCATTCTCTCCAACAATAATATATTTTACATTGCATGCTGTCTTGTTAAGAGCAGTGACCATTTATATTTGGTATATTTCTGCTTGCATGTATTTTAAGACAGTTCTGCTGTGTCACATGCCATGATGGTTAGTGTTTATCAGCTGTATCTTTTTTCCTTGACACCTCAATGTTTTTTCTTGTCTTTGATGAGTATCATCCTATTGGCCATAAATACCTCATATGTCTAGTGGGCTGCTACCAGAGACTGTCTGATTTATAAATGGATCTGCAGCACATTTTTATAATAGCAAATAAACTGATATGTTTCCTGTTGTCAGGTGTACCACAGTGTATAATTATTTTATATCTATAAGTGGTTGCAGTATGGCAGAGAATCTCCAGCACTGCTGTGGACATGCATTATCGCTTGTTGTATTAACAGTGTGTTACAGCCCAGTCTCTGTCCTCTTCAGCACTGTTTTTTTCTCTCTATGAGCTACCCATTTTGGCTTGTTGCTGCTTCATAGATCATGTGTTGTGTTAAGACGGGGACATATATGTGCATCCATATATAGCATGCATTCTGGATTACACAGTGTTTGCAAGAGTTATATTGCTCTGTGTCTGTGCCTTTAATATGTGGTGAATCATCTTACATGCTTTGGTAGACTTTTCATGCATATCACATATGATGAACTATTCCATACATGGCAGTATCATATTGCATGCCACAACAACCATAAACAGTGTATATACCATGGTTGCTGAAACTAAACCAAACAAATGTTTTACATTTTGTGAGTTACACCCACCTACTCGATAATACCAGACTAAGATATTCTTTGTGGACAACAGTATCAACATGTGTATCAGTATGCATTCATCACATATTATGTGATATTAACAAAAAAAATAAAAAAAACTTGCATCTGATATGAAGATGCTAGGTTGGTTTGTATAGATCTCCAACTGCTGAAGTTAGATGATATCTTGATGCTAAGTATGTAAAGTCTATGGTTTTCAGTAAGTCTGACAAGTACTTCCTATTGCAAGTTACATACATGGTTCTGTTTAATGATCCATTATACTAGCACCATGAATAACTCCATTAACATCTGTAACATCTGGCAACAGATTGCAGAGAGATAGATACAAATGAAGAATTGTGGGTGACTGGGTACAGCTATATTTTAATCTGTTCCATTTAGTGGCAGTAGATGGTGGCCTGGTCTGAGCTGGAAAACACAGAGGTTTACCTCTAAAACTAGTAGTACGACTGTAACCTGCAGTTTGATGATTCATTGCACAAAGTCAAGCTAAGAGCAGCTAACCTGCATGCCATTAAGCACTAATACCATGTCTTAGCACTATCCAAATCTTAGTCCCTAACCCTAGAGGCCACTCTAAAAGTCCTCTGTAAAATCCAGTGTGCCCCTCAACCCCCCCCCCCCATGTCACATCCTCTCTGGTGAGATTGAATCATAAAGCTGTCTCATCTGACATTAAAAGCAGCTTGGAAAACCTAGCAAGACCTGTTAAAGTTAGAAACTATTCTAAAGCAAACTACATCCTATTAAGCAACAGTTTGTCAAAATGTAATGCCCTGCCCAACCCAGAGTTCACAACAGTATATGCTGAATTATTCACAGAAACACTATACAAACATGTAAATGACTGCATACAGGCTGCAGTACCGACCAGAAGTAAGCCCAAAACAAACCATACTGGTGGGATTCTAATCTTAATAGGATGCATAAGAAAAGGAAAAAAGTCATGGCCAAAGTCAGAAAAAGCAGTTTTGATAATGACAAGAGCTCAGTAATGAAACACAACAGGAAACTTAGAGGACTAATTAAATCCAACAAGGCCAATTATTTGGTCAAACTAGCTTCTTGGACTAAGGACAACTACAAGACCTTCTACAGCTATGTCCATAACATCAAAGGTAACATGCAACATTGTGCTAAACTGGTATTAAATGGTTCCATCTTTACTGAGCAAAATGACATATTGAATCTGCTGGCCAACAAATTCAGGTTGCACTTTACCCCCTACTCCCCCTACCACCCCTTGTGAAATCCCTACCAGTATAACCTCCCAACTATCAGCAGGGAGCAGGTCATAGTGGTGCTCACTAAGGCCAAATCAAAGCTTCAATGGGGCTTGACAATATCCAAGGTTGCCTCTTAAATAGCCTGAAACATGATCTGTCAGGATCACTTCAATCACTTCAACTACATCCTTAAAACAGGCTTTGTACCAAGGGAATGGAGGACGGCAATGGTTATCCACCTTCACAAGACTGGACCATCAGCTGACCCAGAAACTACAGACCCATTATTCTGGCTAGTCTAATATGAAAAACCATGGAACAAATTATCATGGAAATGACCAACAAAGACACTGGCAGCCTACAGACACTAGACCCATCCCAGTTCATAGTTACTAAACATCTGTCCAGACTTCACCAACTCCTTATGCTGGAGTAGTGACAGCAATCAATTTGCCTAATGTGGGAAGAGAACCCACAGCCTCCTGCACCAAAGACAAGTATGCTACATGTCAAAGGAAGGCCATTCCTACTTAACCTGACAGACTTCTTTCAGAAGGCAACTAATGCAATGGATAAAGGGAAAATGATGCATACCACCTACTTAGACCTGGCCAAGGCATTCAACACAATACCTCACTCAGATATTGTGGACAAACTCACTGAATTAGGCACAAGTCCCTACATAACTTGCTAGATTGCCAGTTGTCTGAGAGGTAGGACCCAATATGTCAGGAATGGTGAGACCATCTCCACCAAGAGGCAGGTTACCAGGGGAGAACCACAGGGCTCGGTGCTGGGTCCACTCCTGTTTGGCATTCACTTATCAGAGGTCAAGACTATTGTCAAGGGTATCAAGTTCACCAAGTTCACAGATGACTGCAAATTGGAAGCTATCCTAAATTCCCCCAATGACACTAACATCCTGCAACAGGATCTAATGCAGACAAATGAGTGGTGCCACTGATTAAAACTCAAGGCAAAGAAGGGCATTATAGTCCCTTTTGGGAAGACATGCACCCAGGCAAATTACTCCATTTGTAAGATACCCCTAAGAGTTGACCCAGTAGTTAGAGATTTGGGAACATATACAGACAGTAATCTGGCCTTTGACCAACAAGTAGACAAGGCAGTAAAAAAATAATTTTATGTCGCCTGACTTATATGTAAGACTATGACATCCAGGTCCAAGTAAGTTATAGTACCACTCTATTCATCCCTTACCAGACCTATTGTTGCATACAATGCCCCCCTTTGGCATGTACCTGTCTAGGCATATGCAACAGTCAGAATGCCCGCGGAGGTTCCTCACCAAGAAAATACAGGGTATTAACACACTGTCCTATACAGATTGCCTTAATGCCCTGGCTTTATACTCAGTCTCCTGCAAGTTGTTGAGAGGTGATCTTTGCTTGGCGCATAAAGTATCCTTAGAACTAGCCCTGATGGAGCTTTTGCATGTGCAGAAAATGAGCAGCGCCAGAAATACTAGATTCAGGGATATGAACATTGCGTGCAATATAAATGGATCATACTGATGAGACAGATATGTGACTCAAAGGGTCACCATGCTCTGGAATAGGTCCATCCAAATGAAGCAGACTCCATCCCTAACCCTATTCAAATGTAACCTTGACCATTGCATGGGAAATTGCAAATTCATCCCTGGGCTAGCCCCCATATCTCTTATAGAAAGAAGCCGACAGTAAACATTCCCTAACTAGCACTGGATGGATAATTGTAAATTCATCCCTTGGATGTAACCCATATCTCTTATAGACGGAAGCTGACAGTAAACATTCTCTAACTAGCACTGGATGGGTAATCATAAATTCATCCCTGGGCTGGAACCTATGTCTCTTATAGACCCAGGCCAATAGTAAACATTCCCTAACTAACATACCCCCTCCACATAACTTTTTAGCAACCTTGTAACTAACAAATCCCTCCTAATAAACATACTCCCCCAATTGAGACACACATACATGTTGCCAGAGGATGCAGTTAGGTTGGGTTGTGTATCTAGGCTTATAAAGACCCTGGTGGTGTTTAGCCTAGTAGATACCTATGAACCTAAAATCTATAAAGATTGTTGATTTTCCCAATTTCTACATCCATAAGAAATTTGACTGGAGCTGTGGGGCATCATTGACTCATATCCCTCCATTCTGGCATAGTTCTTATCACTGGCTAAATTTGGTGCGTCCCCAACATTCATTGTGTAAATTATTATAAATATATAAGAAGGGTTCACACAGCACAAGCTGATGCTGTATGCATGTTTATTTCATCTATCACTAATTATGTGTTGTCAAATATTAGATGCTGTGTTTTACAGTCTGAATAGTTCCCTAGATCAGTATTAACATACTGAGAAGGAGGCATCTGAAGAAGAAGAAACATGGACTTAGGAAAGAAAAAGAGATCTAACATGGTGCAATGTTTATGCAAAGGAGAAAGCAAAATTAATCAATATAAAAAAAAAACACCAAAGGCATTTGAAGAGAAATACAGGTAAAGACATCCAGATACGGAAAATTTTACAATACAAAAAAAGAAAACAGAGGGGAAAATAGAAAAAAAGATTAGTAATGGAGAAGTTAATGAAACAGAAACTGAAGTTATGGATTACCTGGTAAGTGAAGGATTTAATGTAGAAAATCCAACTGTGTTAACATCACAGCATGATGGAACTATGAGTCCCCAAAGGAGAAACAGGTGGAATGGGAAGCATCTGATCACTTGTCACGTGAAGATACTCTGGAGACTTCAGTGGAAATCCAGCATAAAGGCTCAGATAGAGTGAGTTGCACAGCAAGGTAGGAAGAAGGGAATAATCAATGCTGTGGAGGATAGGCCAGTGAGGTCCCTTATGAAAAAACAATGGATAATGCAGGCTGCAGCTGAAGAGAATATGACACAGGAAGATGTTCTGGAAGTTTCTGTAGAATGCCTGCAGAAAATGGAAAATAAAGAATGTGCTTTTAATTTAGAAGAAAATGATCTAAGGGAAGAGCGGCTTGATTTAATAGAAATGGATAGACACATCAAGACCGATGACAGAAATAGGTTACAGAAAGTCAATAAGACCCAAAATGTTAGACGTCTAATAAAGCAAATGAGCACAATAATCAACACAATTAAAGGAAATTCATGTGATATATCAGAAGTAAATAGGATATACTAATGGGCAGCTAAAGTAATAACAGATAAAGTCTTATTGCAAAAATACAGGGGAAATGGGGGAAAAGGAAGAGAAGAATTCAAATGCCATCATGGAAGTGGGGAATAGAGAAAACTATAAAGCAATTCAGAAGTATCAATGTTGGAAGAGCATAGAGGAGGGAACAGATCACAAAAATACTTAGAAAGGTAGATGTTATAAAAGCAATGTATAATATTAGAACAGACCAGGATCTGTCGCACGTGATTGAAAATAACAAACTAAAGATATCAGCAAAGGTCGAAAAAACGTAGAAGATATAAATATAAAGGAAAAGTACAAAATAAGCAATTAATTGATGACTCAAAATGTTTTATAGACAATTGAAAAACAAAGTAAAAGGAATAGAAACGTCAGCAAAAAAGAAGAAATAGACACATTTTGGAGAAATATGAAACCCTGTGGAACATAACAAAGATGTTGAATGGACAAAAGAAGTAAAAGGAAAACTAAGAAGTTTAAATGACAGGATATGAAATGGGGTGAAGTAACGTCCAGAGAAATTAAAACAAAATCACGTAAAGCTCCTAACTGGCAAACGCAAGGAACAGATGCAGTACCTAACTTCTGGCTAAGTGTATTAACATCTTTACATGAAGATTTAGTCCTGAGTACAAACTACTAATATGTGTACCGCAAACAGACATCAACCTGGTTAACAACAGGAAAAATTATACTCCTTTAGAGTGAACTGAAAGCTATCCTAAAAACTATAGACCAATATCTTGCCTTCTAACAATTTATAAACTATATACTGGAAATGATGCAGACGGATTTTATAGCCATTTAAAAGAAAACTCAATCGTGGCAATAGAACAAAAGGGTAACAAATGAAAGTCATATGGAAAAAGCATCATTTGTTGTTAACTAAAGTCATAATTGAAGATTATAAAAGAAGGAAGAATTTAAGTATGTCATGGATAAATTACAAAAAAAGCATTTGACAGCACCCCACATTCATGGATAAAGGAGTGCTTACAGATGTGTAAGATACACCCTACATTAATCAGTTATATTACAGTGACCATGAAACAGTGGCAAACCACTTTGCAGCAAAGCCATGATAAAGGACAAATTATTTTCCCAGGGATAAAAATTCAAAGGGGAATATTTCAATGTGACTCTCTGTCACTGCTACTCTTTTGTCTTGCCTTTAACCCATTAAGCTGTCTACTTAACAGATAAGTCGTGGTTTCAATTTGGCTCTCAGAAAACAACAAAGTGTAAAGACTTTTCATCTTCTTTTTGTGGATGATTTAAAACTGTATAGTTCATCAGATGAGGAGTTGAAAACACAACTGGAAGTGGTCAAAACTTTCTCAGATGATAGAAGAATGTCATTTGGTCTTGATCAATTGGCAAAAGAAACATTTAAAGCAGGAAAGCTGCAGCTGCAAGAAATATCAGTCTGGGACAGGAATGTGATATAAAGTAACTTGAGCAGAAGGGAGTGTATACATATTTGGAAATTGATGAAGGATTGACAAGAAAACATGAACAAATCTCAGTCTGGAATATTTTAGAAGACATTTTAGAAACAATTAGAATATTTTACAAGCAATCAGTCTCCTGTGCTATCTGAAGCATCCACTGCCTGCTTCTGAAAAATAAATATAATTTTTACTTGATCTACACTTCTTGCATTGTATTTTACTGTGTGCTTTTATTTTTGAACTTAATTTAATGGATTTTGCTGTTTCCTGCACTTTTAGCCTTACATAAATTTGGTTCAGATTTGCTGGACCCAGTCTTTTTTTACAGTTTCTGAGCACTAATCAAGTTTTCCTCAACAAAAGAGGGCCTCCTTCTGCACACTAGAGTATAGCTAAGGATCTACCTAAGTGGTGACTGTTGGCCCAGGGCCCTGTGTAGTGTGCTACTATTGATTAGAGTGTTTGAAATCAGGTTAATTTCATTGGTGCTTGCTCACACTACAGCACAGTGAAGGTTACCATCGGTGGTTATAAATGCAAACCCTTACATAGATAATTTTCCTTATTCAACTAATTGTGCTTCATCAGAGGTTTATCGCTGTTGTGCTTCACTTCCCAGTTAGACACTCAGCTGAGCCTCTGAGGATTGTCCACAAGGAACCCATTATGGCACTCGCAGTTTAGAACTTTTTCTTGTCCCTTAGCTATACCTGGTCCTTCTGGTCCCCCTCCCTGTTGGTGACTGCAGTACTTCACCTAGAATCATGAATGGACAATTTCCAGCATTTCTCCAGCCAACCTGATTGACATGGACATCCTGAGGCAAAGGTAGCAATTGCCTTATGTACACTGACAACCTACTTCTCCTAATTCACACAAATTCAATAAGTGAGAGATGCATCTATATTAAGAATCTAGAATCTAGGCTCTACCATTCACAAGTCAGTATATCTAATACTAAGCAAATTGTCATCTCACACACTTAAATCCCTACACCATATACGCATATAACACCTGAACCTACATATGCAGAGGTTCTCACTAGAAGCCTACCTAAAGATCAGAGACCTCCTGAATATAAACACACTTCACTTAATCCATTCCCAGCAAATCACGGTACACATACAAATGCAAGAACCAGTGTCTCACCAAACATGTATCTTAGGCAAAACACAAAATCAAATATTTTAGTCATAGATGATTCCACTGTGAGACACACAGATGTCCCACTCACCAGGATGGATAAGGAAAAGGTCACGGTCAGTTGTCTGTCAGGTGCCCAGATCCACCACATCACACATGCACTCAAGTCTCTCAACAACAGGCACTGTTATGACTCTGCCATAGTCTATGCTGGTGTGAATGACCTGAGATGTACCTCACTGGATTATATGAAGAGGGACATACCTGAGCTGTCTAATTATGTGTCTGAGGCTGGTATGTACCTATCCTTAAGCAGCATTCTACCTTCACCTGTGATGATGCCTCAATACAGACAAAAAATTATTGACTTAAGTAATTTGCTTAGCTTCTGGGTCATTCTAAGGGGATCCAGAACCTGTCAGCCTGGGATGATATGGTTGATAGACCATGATGCTTTGCCAGAGATGATCTCCACCTGTCACCACTGGGCTTACAGCTACTAGCTAAGGCTCTTGTCTCCTCCATAGTGCCTTTTTTAGGCAATGTCACAAAAACAAAATTCCCAGTGTAAAAATATCCTCAGAAAACAACCTTAAGGTTATGCTGCTAAATGCTAGGAGTCTAAATCTGAAACTGCACTGACTGGAAACACTCCTCACCTTGGCAGACATCTATGCAGTCACAGAGACCTGGTTCAAAGCTGTGGAGAGCACCTCAGCTGTACTGGGATATAATGCCTTCCACACGTTCAGACCACAAAATGAACATGTGAAAACTAAAGGAGGAAGAGTATCAATATTCATCAAAGATGAATGAATACACCTCCAGATTTGTTAAACAGAGTGATACCTAGAGTTATTCCATGTGCAAATAACTATAGAACAGACCCTTCTCCAAGTTATGATCGGTTATAGATCCCCCTTCATGAACCATGATATCCATATTGCCTACTTGGATCTACTTGAGTTGCTCAAAATACAACCAAACACCCTGGTTATGGATAACTTTAACTACCCGTCCATAGATTGGGTAAATTAGATGTGTACAAACACACTCGCCCAAAGATTCTTAGACTTCATTAACTCATATGCTTTGGAGCAGATAGTTCTTAGACTTTGTTAACTCATATGCTTTGGAGCAGATAGTTGGCACGCTCAAAATGGAGCCAAAACATTCTAGACTTGGAACTGACTAACATGGTAGAATGGTGCACCACCACAAGTGTGCAGCCCTCCCTGGTGATGTCTGATCATAAGTCAGTCTCTTTTGCAGCAATGATAGCATCAGACTCCCCCCCCCACAGAGAAATTAGACTAAAAAACTTCTCCAAAGCCAACTGCAGCCTCTAATGAGAAATCATTAATAGCGTCAAAGCTCATGTCCCCACTGATGGCATGGAAACTTATACTGGGATATACACCAATGCATTGTATAAACATCCATACAATTGTACTGACACAGCCATTCTTGATAGGACCAAAGCAAGATCCTCATGAAAAAACAGGCCTGCCTGGTGGACATCTGCCAAAAACAGGTTATATAATAAGAGGAAGAAATTTCTGTCTAAAAGCAAGAAGGAATAATCTCAGAATTGGAAGCACACCCTTCTCAGCCTGAACAAGCAAATAAGACATCTTGTAAAGTCTTCTAAAGCTAACTATAAATCTAGATTAGCATTCCTAGCTAAGGATAAAAATAAGGGCTTCTTTAGCTACATCCAAAACCTTAAAGGAAAAGCCCAGATTTGCACTGAACTGGTAGTGAATGGTACCACATATGTTGAACTAGTGGAAATAGCCAACATGCTAGCAGACAGGTTCAGTGAAAACTTCTCCCCCTGTCCCAGTAAAAACTTCACCCCCTGTCCTGCCATTTATACCCATAACATTCCTGCCACCTATTCTACACCTAGTATATCTAAAGAGAAGGTCTTAACCACTCTCGCCAAGGCCAAAAACAGAGCTTCTATGGGACCTGTTATAATCCAAGGCTGGGTTCTTAATGGCTTAAAACAGGAGTTAACAATACTATTGTATACTCTTTTCATGCACAGCCTAAGCACTGGTTTTGTCCCTGCTGAATGGAAAACAGCTACCATCATTTCCTTGCACAAGGTGGGGTGCATCCACCAACTCTGGGAAATATAGACCCATTAGCCTAACCAGCCTTATCTGTAAGGCCATGGAAAGAATCATCATGGACCTTACCAACAAACACAGTGGAGACCTTCAAACACTTGATTCAACCAGGTTTTGTTTTGTTAAAGGGAGATCCTACCTGTTGAACCTGGTGGAATTCTTTGAGACTGTCACCAAAGCCCAGGATGAAGGCATATCTGTGCATATGGCCTACATATACCTGGCCAAGACCTTTGACACAATTCCCCCACTCAGGCATCATTGAAAAGTTCAACCACCTGGGGGTCAACCCATATACTGTTAGGTGGTTTGCAAACTTACTCACTGACAGAACACATACAGTCAAAATATGAGACTCCACCTCCACCAGCAGACCTGTTATCAGTGGTGTTCCACAGGGATCAGTGCTGGGGCCCGTATTGTTTGGAATCTACTTCTCAGAAGTACAAGCAAAAACAAAAGGTCTGTGGCTGACAAAGTCTGTTGATGATTGCAAACTGGGAGCAGTCATTGAGTCCTCAGATGATATCTACATTCTACAAGCAGGACATGTGCAAATCAATGACTGGTGCCAAAGTCAAGGTCTTAAACTCAATGCAAAAAAATGCATTATCGTCCCCTTTGGCAAAGGCAGTGTCACTGCATATTACCATATTAATAACAACACCCTGAGCTCTAAATCAGTAGTGAGAGATTTGGGCACACAGGTTGACAGCAACCTTACTTTTGATCACCATGTCTCCATTGTGGTTAGGAAGGCCTTCTATGCTGCTCACCTCATAAGCAAGGGCATAGCTTCCAGACTATAAGAGGCTATAACACTCCTGTTCTCTTCCCTCATCTGGCCAATAATAGAGTACAATGCTCCCTTTGGTATGTACCTACACAGAAACCTACATCAACTGGAGAGACATCAATGGTTTCTCACAAAGAAAATCCTGGGTCTTCAGCATGTCTCATGTGGACAGATTGAAATCACTGTCACTATTCTGTATCATATCGACTACTCAGAGGTGACTTGTGCTTTGCATGCAGAGCAAACTCTGATCCTACCTTAATGGAAATGCTGCACATTTGTAAATCAAATGATAAATGATTCACTAGCTCTAGGGACCTTAACCTAGCATGTGACATCAACAGGACTTGCTGGAGAGACAGATATGTCTCCCAGATGTTGCCTCTCCTGTGGAATAAACTTCTAATACAGGTTAAACAGAGCCCCTCATTAGACATTTTTAAGTATAACTTGTAAGATTTGATGAGAAACCACAAATTCACCCCGGGTGTTTCACCTGTGTCCCTCTTGGATAGGGGCAGTTTGAGCTGATTAAGATTTGTTTATAACATAGACCATATTTCTAAACCCTTAAGGAAACAAGGGTTGAACTTGGCTAGGCTTGCAAGAGCCCTAGGGCCATTATCCTAGTAACCTCTTATGAAACTATGAACCTATGAACTAAAATTAATACTGAAAACAGCCCTGACATATAGGAACAAAGCCCAAGCTTTAAAGCAATTTGCTATTCCTCTTCTAACATACAGTTTTGGGGTGAATGGCCCCCAAAAAATATTGAATTAGTTAGAGAGGTAAACAAGAAAAATATTTCATTCTTATCAAATGATATATAAAAATCAGTGTATACCAATATTATATATTCTTCATTCTGAAGGAGGTATGGGTCTCATGGAAATTGATTAAATGTATAGATCTGCAATCATAGGACTGCATACAAATATATCTGTTGACCTCAGATTGATCCAAACATAGTGAAAGTTTTGAAACATAAAGAGAACAAATCTAATACGACTTCCATGCTTAGTTTAGTGGAAGCATATCTGTGTCAAGCAGGAATAGATACCAAACAAAAAGTAGACAAAAATCAGTCAACAACTGAATGTGCCAAAAACAAAAGAAAGAATAAAGGAGAAGGATCTGATGAGAAGGCAAGAAGTGTGGAAAATGCATAAATAGAGTTGCAAGTACAGAAAACTCCTGGAACAACCTCATGTTGATCAGGGTTTGACACAGGAATGGTTAAAGTGAGGTGAACATAAACCAAAAGATGAAAGATTAATATTAGTGGCCCAGGATAGTGGACTATGTACATGTTGGTTTACTAAGTCCATTGAGCACGTGAGAGAAACAGACAAATGCAGGTTCTGTAAAAAGAACTGGAAACAGTCGCACATCTTGCTGCTGGTTGTGACATACTGATGGCAGAGTGCCAGTACACTGAAAGGCATAGTAATGTGGAAAGACTATTGCACTGGGCATTGTGCAAACATTACAATACTCAAGTAGCTGATAAGCACTGAGAACATGAGCTGCAAAATATTACAGAGAATGATGAAGATTATATCATATGGGTTTGCATATTACCAACAGTTCAAAAACAGATGTGTGAAAACCAGAGATACTAGTCCATGAAAAGAAGACAAAAGTAGCATTGATCATTCAAATTGCTACACCCATTGATTACAGTTTCTTACGTACAGAGACACAAAGTCATAAAATACCAGGATTTGCAGGCAGAAATGAAGGCAATGTGGAAGAAGGATACACAAACAGTTACAATAGTAGTAGGAGCAATGTGTCTCATAAAAATAATTGATAGTGTTACTTACATACTACTGTCACATGTAACTCTGCATGAATTGCAGAATGAGTCAGTTCTGGGCACATTGCAGGTACTTTTTGGTAAACATCAAAGATTGAAATAATATTAATTTAATGAAGTTTAATAATAGGAATTGGGTCCATTCCTGTCATGGTATTAGAAATCCAAAAGACTTGAAGAAATTAAAACAGCAGAAGGATGACACATTATGTCACTGTCGTTACTCAAGTTTTATTACTTCCACTGTTACCCTACCCCTCAATCAATGAACTCTTGTCAGATATATTTCTTATCATTTGCATATTTTTGAGGCCTAGTTTCATTTTTGTATAGATCCACTATCTTGTCTGCTCCCTGTATTTTGTGGTCTCAGTTCATTATGCAGTGTATCTTTATCAAAAATTCTTGCTGGGGTCTCCAAAAGATTCATTTTTTCACCAGACTTTAAAGCAACAGTGGAGAAACAGCTACCATCACCTTGACCCATTAGCCTAACCAGCCTTATCTGTAAGGCCATGGAAAGAATCATCATGGACCTTACCAACAAACACAGTGGAGACCTTCAAACACTTGATTCAACCAGGTTTTGTTTTGTTAAAGGGAGATCCTACCTGTTGAACCTGGTGGAATTCTTTGAGACTGTCACCAAAGCCCAGGATGAAGGCAAATCTGTGCATATGGCCTACATATACCTGGCCAAGACCTTTGACACAATTCCCCCACTCAGGCATCATTGAAAAGCTCAACCACCTGGGGGTCAACCCATATACTGTTAGGTGGTTTGCAAACTTACTCACTGACAGAACACATACAGTCAAAATATGAGACTCCACCTCCACCAGCAGACCTGTTATCAGTGGTGTTCCACAGGGATCAGTGCTTGGGCCCGTATTGTTTGGAATCTACTTCTCAGAAGTACAAGCAAAAACAAAAGGTCTGTGGCTGACAAAGTTTGCTGATGATTACAAACTGGGAGCAGTCATTGAGTCCTCAGATGATATATACATTCTACAAGCAGGACATGTGCAAATCAATGACTGGTGCCAAAGTCAAGGTCTTAAACTCAATGCAAAAAAATGCATTATTGTCCCCTTTGGCAAAGGCAGTGTCACTGCATATTACCATATTAATAACAACACCCTGAGCTCTAAATCAGTAGTGAGAGATTTGGGCACACAGGTTGACAGCAACCTTACTTTTGATCACCATGTCTCCATTGTGGTTAGGAAGGCCTTCTATGCTGCTCACCTCATAAGCAAGGGCATAGCTTCCAGACTATAAGAGGCTATAACACTCCTGTTCTCTTCCCTCATCTGGCCAATAATAGAGTACAATGCTCCCTTTGGTATGTACCTACACAGAAACCTACATCAACTGGAGAGACATCAATGGTTTCTCACAAAGAAAATCCTGGGTCTTCAGCATGTCTCATGTGGACAGATTGAAATCACTGTCACTATTCTGTATCATATCGACTACTCAGAGGTGACTTGTGCTTTGAATACAGAGCAAACTCTGATCCTACCTTAATGGAAATGCTGCACATTTGTAAATCAAATGATAAATGATTCACTAGCTCTAGGGACCTTAACCTAGCATGTGACATCAACAGGACTTGCTGGAGAGACAGATATGTCTCCCAGATGTTGCCTCTCCTGTGGAATAAACTTTTAATACAGGTTAAACAGAGCCCCTCATTAGACATTTTTAAGTATAACTTGTAAGATTTGATGAGAAACCACAAATTCACCCCGGGTGTTTCACCTGTGTCCCTCTTGGATAGGGGCAGTTTGAGCTGATTAAGATTTGTTTATAACATAGACCATATTTCTAAACCCTTAAGGAAACAAGGGTTGAACTTGGCTAGGCTTGCAAGAGCCCTAGGGCCATTATCCTAGTAACCTCTTATGAAACTATGAACCTATGAACTAAAATTAATACTGAAAACAGCCCTGACATATAGGAACAAAGCCCAAGCTATAAAGCAATTTGCTATTCCTCTTCTAACATACAGTTTTGGGGTGAATGGCCCCAAAAAATATTGAATCAGTTAGAGAGGTAAACAAGAAAAATATTTCATTCTTATCGAATGATATATAAAAATCAGTGTATACCAATATTATATATTTTTCATTCTGAAGGAGGTATGGGTCTCATGGAAATTGATTAAATGTATAGATTTGCAATCATAGGACTGCATACAAATATATCTGTTGACCTCAGATTGATCCAAACATAGTGAAAGTTTTGAAACATGAAGAGAACAAATCTAATATGACTTCCCTGCTTAGTTTAGTGGAAGCATATCTGTGTCAAGCAGGAATAGATACCAAACAAAAAGTAGACAAAAATCAGTCAACAACTGAATGTGCCAAAAACAAAAGAAAGAATATAAGGAGAAGGATCTGATGAGAAGGCAAGAAGTGTGGAAAATGCATAAATAGAGTTGCAAGTACAGAAAACTCCTGGAACAACCTCAGGTTGATCAGGGTTTGACACAGGAATGGTTAAAGTGAGGTGAACTTAAACGAAAAGATGAAAGATTAATATTAGTGGCCCAGGATAGTGGACTACGTACATGTTGGTTTACTAAGTCCATTGAACACGTGAGAGAAACAGACAAATGCAGGTTCTGTAAAAAGAACTGGAAACAGTCGCACATCTTGCTGCTGGTTGTGACATACTGATGGCAGAGTGCCAGTACACTGAAAGGCATAGTAATGTGGAAAGACTATTGCACTGGGCATTGTGCAAACATTACAATACTCAAGTAGCTGATAAGCACTGAGAACATGAGCTGCAAAATATTACAGAGAATGATGAAGATTATATCATATGGGTTTGCATATTACCAACAGTTCAAAAACAGATGTGTGAAAACCAGAGATACTAGTCCATGAAAAGAAGACAAAAGTAGCATTGATCATTCAAATTGCTACACCCATTGATTACAGTTTCTTACGTACAGAGACACAAAGTCATAAAATACCAGGATTTGCAGGCAGAAATGAAGGCAATGTGGAAGAAGGATACACAGACAGTTACAATAGTAGTAGGAGCAATGTGTCTCATAAAAATAATTGATAGTGTTACTTACATACTACTGTCACATGTAACTCTGCATGAATTGCAGAATGAGTCAGTTCTGGGCACATTGCAGGTACTTTTTGGTAAACATCAAAGATTGAAATAATATTAATTTAATGAAGTTTAATAATAGGAATTGGGTCCATTCCTGTCATGGTATTAGAAATCCAAAAGACTTGAAGAAATTAAAACAGCAGAAGGATGACACATTATGTCACTGTCGTTACTCAAGTTTTATTACTTCCACTGTTACCCTACCCCTCAATCAATGAACTCTTGTCAAATATATTTCTTATCATTTGCATATTTTTGAGGCCTAGTTTCATTTTTGTATAGATCCACTATCTTGTCTGCTCCCTGTATTTTGTGGTCTCAGTTCATTATGCAGTGTATCTTTATGCAGACATGCATTGCTTTTTTATGTGTATAGTAATGCCTTACATATGGCATAGCATTCATTTTTGTTGTATACAATTCATTGTTATATTCTACACAGCAAATATACCTTTTTGCCTTTAAATGTCTCTTTTTTCTGTTTTAAGGTCTAGACATTGCTGTGAAGTTCTGTAGCACATCTGCCCTCATTTATGAAATCTGTTAATAGTTGCTGTATGGCACAAACTGTTGCTATACAGCACAAATGGTTGGCATAATGGTTAAGGTGTTTACCTTACAAACACAAGGTGCAGGGTTTGATTCTCACAGGGGGTAACTGGCTAGGCTTAAAATAGCCCACAAAGATAGTTAGTGTAGTATGAACCTGTATACTTCCCAGGGTACTGTGTTTGCCCAGTAAATACATTACATTTTCATTAAGCTCAGTTTATAAATGCACATCGGATATGGAGCAACAGTGTTAAATCTATTCTGCACTATTTATCACTTTGCAAGTAGCAGTATAGTCAGCATGGTTATCTTCCACTGCTTTTTATGACTGTTTTATAACAGAGGAAAAAGGCAAGCAGCAGAATGAGCCTGTACTTTCCGCATCATTCGCAGACTGTGTTATGGTCTCCCCATCATTCGCAGACTGTGTTACAGTTTCCCCATCACTCGCAGACTGTGTTACTGCACAATATAGATTTGCACAAGTAAACTTCCCATTTTTATTGGTAACATCAATTGATTTTACATCTCATGTTGTCTTCTCCACTTACTATCTTCACATACATGTCAGTACTAGTCATGCTGATGTCACAATACCACTGTTGCCGAATGCAGTGCCAGCATTAGGTTGACCTGATGCTGCTTCCTGTTTCTTTCGATGTGTCACCCTGCTAATCTTTTGTCAGAGACGTCTTCCAGCCAAAGCTGAATCCAGCACTATGTGACCTATGCAGTTACCTAGGGCATGCTGGCTCGGGGGAGGGGGGGCTTGGGACACTGGCCAGGGGGATGCTACAACATATTCAATTGCTGGGTGGTGTGTGTGTGAAATGCCCTAGTTAGTGATGGCAGGGTAGTTGATTATCTTGTTCAGGCTCAAGCCCTCTACTTTGATTACAACAGACAAAAGCCTGAATCTTCTGCACCAACTACCAGCCTGCACAAGGAATGTGAGCTTTAGTGCATTTTCAATGAATAATGAGTTTCAAGGAAGATACGTTTACTGTTACTCATCCTAAGTCTGTTTTCAGTGTTAAAGTGTGTTGTTTAGCAAATAGCCATCAGTGTTTACTACAGAGCTTGAGAACAGTGTTAGTGGCACCACATGCTGCATGCTTGCCTTTAAGCTATGGGTTCTACTCTCACACTATATAAATGGACTACTGATACTTCAATGTGGAATTATTTGGATAACTTTTACTTCTGCAGAAAGGGTACATGTTGACTGATATTGGTGGTTTCAATGGCAGAAGTTTCAGTGGCTTTTTATGATTGAAATGTTCTGAAATGGGTAGTTTTCTTCATTATTGGTGCATATGCTTTGTTTCATTACTTGATCGAAAAATGTTCAAAACTACAAATTTAAAACACTCTAACAAGTGGTGCTGTATTACACAAGGAATATAATTAAATACAATCAGGATGGTGAATCAAAGACACATGCATGCATATATGCACAGTTCTAAAAATGTGTGCAGGGGACCTATGGTTTGAAAATCCCCCAAAGGTAAACTTAATCCACCATTGGCCAGATGAATTTTCTTTGAATGTGGATTTCAACACAATTTCAATGAATGTGAGTTTCAAGGCAGAGAAGTGTACTCTTCATGCTAAGTCTGTTTTCATTGTGAGACTGCATTGTTTTGTTTAGCAAATGGCTATCAGCGTTTGTGCTGCAAAATTTAAAATAAAAGTTTTAAATTAAATCCAAATATCTGTAATCACTGTACAAGTAAAGAAGAAAATAGTGTGTACACGGACAGGCTTTTACAGTATTTATGGTAACTGGGGAGAAATGGTGTAGTAGGGACACTGGAATGGCTGTGGTCACTGCTTCCGGTGGGGAACGATGCTGTGGAGAGGTGGCTGATCCATTAGCTAGGGCCCCATTTGGCCAGGATGCAGCTCTGCATCCATTTGCTTGCTTGCTTCATGTATGTATTTCATTGTGACACCTAGACCGATTCAGAACTGTATCTCCTTCTGTTGTGTGCTTCAGTGCCATCTGCTTGCTTTGAATGCTCCTTCGATGAGTCTATGATGTTTCTGTTCACAACTGCCCTGACTACACGTGTGTTAAGTGTTTATGTATCTAGAGTTTGGAGCATTTAACAGTCCCATACTTTCATTTTTGTTCTCAAAATACAAAGGCATATATTTTATATTATGATGCAATTATTTAATTAAGTTTGCATCCACTAGTTAATTTAGTGTAAAGTATTGCCGGTATTGCTGTGTTATGGTAAAATTTGCAGAGGACATTAAATCTGTTCCATTTTCAATAATACAGTTTACTGTACTTCAGTGTATTATTGTCATTTTAATGATCTCTTATGCCTTACAGTGGAGCATTCCTCCCCCACTTTTCTCTCTAAATGGGTGGCTAACCCATTTACCAAACTGTAATATCAAATAAGCACGTACATTACTTGACAGCTTGCAGTTCCTACAAAATTACACCACTTCATGGTGCAACCTGATTTACTGAATGGTGCATGCATCAATGAACTGCATTTGATATGGTTATATTGCATTATTCTCCTGTGTGAAAGTGCCTTCTCTTTAGGGCTTACACTTCAAGAAGAATTTGTACTGTTCCATTTGTTTAGTGCTACAGTTTTCAGAAATGTATTCTTTAATGCAATACTGTTGTTATCAACCATGCAGAAAACTTACTCTCTAAGCTCTTTATTGAGCTTAACCTCACATCCTCATAATTACCCACATCTGGTTACTTGCTATATGTTTTTGCTTTGGGTTCATTTGAGGTAGCATTTAGTGATTGATATTTGCTTTATTTTTTTTTGTTCCTACAGCTCATGCCATAATTCTTCTCTAGGTGTTCTATTTTCTGAATGCTTCAGAGTGCCTAAAATAGTACATGAGAAGTTTCTACACAAATTAGAGATCATAGGATGACTTGTGTACATAGAATTCCAGTAAAGTGAACTGCAATCTTCTATGGCAAACCACAAAATTGTGTGAAATACCACATTTACCTTCAATTAGTTTTGTTGGCAGCTTCAGCTATAATGCCAACCTTTTTTTTCTTGAAACAGACTTCATTCCATGCATTTCTATGCATTATCGTAGTTTATGTGAGACTGCAGTTCATATGGGTCATCGTGTAAACAGTTTATATGGCAAGTGTGTTAAATGCCTACAGACATAATGGCTGGGACTTTTTTTCTGCATGTGTATTTCTGTTTATTTCTATGTTGTGACTTTTTATGCTCTGCATTTTAATACGTGTCTCCATATGCTCAGTTTTACTCTGAAGAGGCAAACAAAAAGCGTGTGCATGAGCCATTTATGAAGTTAGCCTCATTTATAAACGGCATTACTGAAAATATAGTCATTTCTGGGTTTCATCTTGTCTGAAGTAGATAGATTTAATATCAGATGCCTGTATGTTCAGAAGTGAGCAGATTTTGCAAATGCTTAACAAATTCCATTCAGTCTAATTTCACTGTCTTCCTAAGTTGAAATGCAAGGAAATCAGCATCCCCTCCATGGCATTCATAACAGCAAAGTGAAACAAACTGCAACTTTTCTTGTCTTAGTATAACCTTCAAAAGTGCTTTACTTATTTATGTTTGTTTAGATTTGTTGACTCAGATAGAACACTAATGTTCAGGGACTTATTTCAGGTTCAGCCCAGGTTTATTTATTTATTTATTTATTTAGTTAACATTTGTTTACCGGAAAAGTCCGACTGGAATAAAGCCCATTTTCAGCAGAGGCCTGGGGAGAAATGCTGCAGATGCATGTCTTTGGAATGTGGGAGGAAACCATAGCACCCAGAGGAAACCCATGTGAACGCAGGAAGGACACGCAGACTCTGCACAGAAGGTATCCCAGAAGAGAACTGAACCAGAGAACCTCTTGCCTTGTGGCAACAATGCTAACCATTGCACTACTGCACTGCCCTAAATACCCTGCATTTAAAGTCACAAATAAGAAAAAAAATGACATTATTATAATGAGTAAAGAGATAAAACAGTGTAGTTCATTACAATTAATACAACAGCACAGTCTAAGTTAATACAATCATTTAATGACACAAAATGATCCCCAAATGTAACAAAAGAAAAGAAGAGCGACGAAGGGTAATCATCATCAACGAGCAGTGAGTGTGCTTCATTAGGAAGAATGCGTAGCGCCTAAGTAAGTTAATGTTATACAGTCAAGGGCTATGAGGTGCGAATTTCTATCAGAAAAATTTGACAGGCTTTTGGTTTTACTTTAGACAGGGAATTATGATATATTTATAATTAACTGAGATGTGAGATTTATTGTGCAAAAGCTAAGCTGTTCTAGAGGTGCTGTAACACTGACCATCTGCTATTTTCTGGAGGTGTTGTTTGAGCTTTTCTCTTGAATTACTGATACTCCGAGAACTGATGTTGATTATAAATGAGTTTTTTTTAACTGAAGCTGTCAAATACATTTATTTAACTTTTAAAAAGTTATCCATGTTTGCAGAGTAGGGGCTCATGTGAACCACTCAAAAATGGGGTGTAGGTTTTTTTGTTTTTCCTTTTACTTTTTGTAAAAGCAGCTTTATAAAACAAATCCACAGTTAAGCAGAAAAGTTCAAAATTAGAAATAGATTAACACTTTCCACTATTTTAAGAAAATAACAGTAATACCATTTTAAATTTAGCATGCATGAACACATGTATGGAAGAAAAAGAAAAATGAAATTACTAACAATCTATTCAAAGAAAAATGAAAACGTGGTAAAATGTGATTAACATATAGTGTACTACATCTATACTAAACTGATATTGACTCTGTTAAAAGCATATCTAGACAAATAGACCTTGGGTTGGATTCTTGAACACCTACACTAAGTGTACACACACAGTTCTAAGTGACTAGACAACATAAGCATAATTCCACCTTCTTCCTCCTAATTTTAGTTTTCTTACTGATTTTCTTGCAGCCTTAAATATTGAGGGGGATTCATAAATGTTACTGCAAAGTGCAGACTATGTCTACACTTAGTATAATCTTTCCGAGTGAGTAGACAGCACAAAAAATGTAGTAGGGATGTTCTTGAATACAGATTGTGTACACTATGTGTATACTTAGTGCAGACTTTCATGAATCCAGCCTCATGATTCACCCCATTAGTACATATCCAGATGAGAATTAGACCATAGCTTTAGTTGAGCTTTAGTTTAAGACTGAAAAGATGCAGTATTGCAACCAGATATTTGCAATAGCTTTCCAAAACAGCTACTTGAATGGTTACTATGCTTCTAGTCCAGTAATACAACATTCTTGGTTTGTTTGTTTGTTTGTGTCTTTCGGCTTTTCCCGGTTAAGGGTCGCCACAGCGGAGCTCCAGTCCGCTAATGATTGGCAGTAGATTTTTACGTACTGGCTTGCCGGGCCTAACACACAACCTTCAATGAAGGAATGCCCATTTACGCATGTCGCCACACAGAAGACGCTCTAACGGAGAATCGAACGGGCAACGTCTAACTGTGAGGCGATAACAATACCGCAGCAGCACCACAGCAGTAATACAACATTCTTGCTAATGCTCATTTATGTAATACAACATTCTTGGTAAGGCTCATTTATATAAAGTAATACAGAGTAACCAAAATGTAGGAGTATGGGAAATTGGCAAGACACATCTCATACCTATGTGTATGTCCCTTATTATTTTCTTCCAAACAGAAGATACTGCATTAACATCCATATTAAATGTAATTTGCATTGAGTTCATCACAATGCCAGCACATTTTACTATTAAGAATGATATTGTTATGGCCTTATACTGGGGACAACTACCAAGTATAAAGCATCTTTGCATAAGTAGAGTTGGTAAGGATATCTGGAGTACAGTTTGTGAATCCCTTCAGTTTTTCACATTAAAACTGAAACTAAAGAAAAATGTCAGTAACACATTAAATGATTTCATTACATGTCTGCTAATCAGAGCCCAGAAAGAGATTTGGTGTGCACTGGTATAAATAAATTGGACTCTACAAATGGCAAATACTACTTACTATTTCTGTTTGCAGTGAGACTAGATTGTATCTAGTGAAATATAATGTTTTCCTAGTATGTCACTAGATTAGTGTGTTTATGTGTTTTGTGTGTGTGTGTGTGTGTGTGTGTGTGTGTGTGTGTGTGTGTGTGTGTGTGTGTGTGTGTGTGTGTGTGTGTGTGCGTGTGTGTGCGTGTGCATGCTGATGGGCACTGTAGAATAAATCACAGTGGTCATGTACCCTGATAATGTATTTATCAGCATAAACTTCCGCATTATGCTGTTATATTAGTTTTTTAACTTATATTTTGCCCATTTCACTCTTGACCAACAACCGCCCAACTGCTTGACCCATTCATTTTCTTACTGGCTGCCTATAGTTATATTCTGTAGTGGACCAAGAGTCAAGGTAAAATGAGCTGTCATCTTCTCATCTTCAGGTGATTAGGATTTAAAATACTCTGTCTAGCTTCAAGCTCAACATGCAAGGACATCAATGCAAATATAAATTAGTAGACAAACTGCCAGTGTATTTCTGACTGTAGAAGACTTGAAGCCTGGAGTTTCCACTATGGGCTAAGGTCATACACATTCTGGAAAGACCTTTCACCCCCCTGGATATTTGACCCTGTAAAAGGCTTCTCATCTCTACCTTTCACATACTACTCAGACACTGGGCCCATTTCAAGTGAGGATTTTCTTTTTTTTTAGAGCTAATGGCTAAATAGCTGTAAACATGTTAATTTGTTTATTTGGTTGTTCAGTTATTTGTTTATTTATTGAGACCAATGAAGAGTTGAGATTTTCAGTTGCAATTACAATTATTAATGTGTGGTCAATAAAATGATACATGACAACGCAGGTGTCAAGTAGAAATGAAGGCAGTAATTCCTCATTGCATGTAAAATAATGTGTTAAATAAAGTTTATAGGTGGCAGCTACTGTAGCCTTTCTTCCTAGAATCAGTTTTTCTCAGTATTTATTATTTATTATTAATTGATGTTGCTAGAAACATTATTGCATTTTGTATATATGATAGTTTGACAGTTTCTAAGAACACAGTATCTGATACATTGTTGCTATGACATTTAATTGTATTGCCCTGGAAATATCGCTGTGCTGTTTCAGCTTATATTCACAAACTGCATGAGCTGTCAAGAGTTATATACAGGACTGCTATACAGCTCTTACACAGGCAGACTGGATGAAGATGCCATACTGCTTAAATATTGACAGAGTGCAATTGGGATTTCTCGGTGAAAAGTACTGGACAATACAGCCAAAATAAAAATGTTCCCATATTTTTACGATTGCAAATATAATTTTCAGAAGTGTTTGCACTTACATGTGGGGGATTGGCAACAAAGCATTATAGTTTTCTTTTGTTGCTGTTTTTTTTGTTTTTTTGCTTTTGTAACTCACAAAGCTAAGCTATCTCTCTATAAATTCAAATTAATAGCATATAAATTCAGAACTATTTGTTCATGATGAAAAACATATGAAGTCGAAACATAGGTGATGCAAACCATAGATTTTGAACTGTCATTGTTAAAAATGTGCAATTACATTTTGAAATTCACACTGGGTAATTGATTCCTGTCTGTCTTTCATTGGGTAGAGTGTGTGTGTGTGTGTGTGTGTGTGTGTGTGTGTGTGTGTGTGTGTGTGTGTGTGTGTGTGTGTGTGTGTGTGTGTGTGTGTGTGTGTGTGTGTGTGTGCGAGACACTTTCCTGATTCATCTGGTTGCTATCCAGGGCATCTACCTGGAGAATGATACAACAACCACCATAACTTAAAGTTTTATACATTATTAGTCTCAGAGGAGGTCAAATTTATGTACTTATTCATATTTGTTTACAGGAGTAGAGCTCTGATCAATATTGACAATTTTCAGGATCAGCCCAAAAATGATTATAAATATAATTGCCTGATGAAGCATTATGTGAAAATGCTTTAACAGTGTATTTATAAATCAGCATCTGTATTGTTCATGGTGAGTTAAACAATGTTTATACTTGAAAATGCAAAAATAAATGTGATTTTTTTAATCTGAATTACTAGATCAAAAATTCATATCTTAAGGTATGCATGTAATATGCTGAAATATGTATTCTTTGTTGTTTTACAAATGAGAAAGGGTAATTATGTTCTAATTTCACAGTCATATTCTTACACTCTTTGTCTGATCTTCTGCAGAAAGTATGACATGTTGTTATCAGTTTTAATGCACAGTAAATGACCACAGGGATTCACTAGGACTTCTGTGAATGTTTTCATGTTTTCTGATGTACTTATCCTGCAGTGCATTCACTTACATTGTTATTTCCCAGGCAGGGGTATCTTAATTTATCAGGATCCAGCTTCATTTTATAACCACAAACACAATTCAAACCATGCCTACTTATCTTCTAGGGACATCAGTGCAGGCAGCTTATTGGCACTCAGTTAAACAACTGTAATATCTGGACTGTGAAGATCCAGTTGTAATCATGTATATAAACATGTTGTAATTTCCTAATTATGTGCACTATACTTGCAAATAAATTTATTTTAATTTACAATTACTGTAATGAAATCATGGTTAAAAATAGACTGTTTTCGCTTAGTCTAACCCCCTAAAATAAAAGAAATAAAAATAAATAAAATGCATACATATCGGGAGGTGTGGCCAAGACAGATACCTGAGATACTTGTTAGCTAATTTTATTCATTAATAGTCGGAGAAAAGATTTATAGCTTCAAGTTCTTCAAAAGCTGTAATTTTCTTGTCAGATTTCAACTCCTTGGTTAAGAGAGAAGAGACTTCAACATAAGCCACTCAAGAAATTGTACTTAGGATTCTAGTATTAAAAAAGACATCCATTTAACAATATCTAGTAAACATGATGTATTACATAAAATAAACAAACTGGATACCAAAACAGAAAGTTTCAAAGGAGAGACCAGAAAGAAAATGGGACATTTAGAAATTCTTATGAAACAAGGAAGTGCACTAATCAGCAATATGGAACAAGCTTTAAATAAAGGACGAATAACTGAAAGTGAGTCTCAGACTGAATTCTTTTAAAACAGAATAAACTGGATCATAGAAAAGCTCAATGATTTAGAAAATAGACTGAGATGAAATAAGATAGGAATTTATGGTATCCCTGAAATGTACGAGGGAGGTAATATAATAAATTTCTTAAAAAACTGGTTACATAAAACATTAAATCTACCTGAAACTTTATCTTTTGGAATTGAAAGGGCACATAGATCCCTCAAAACACATTTGTGGAAGGAAAAATCACCACCACATTCTATTATAGTTACGTTTATGTTTAGTTTATAAAAAGATCAGAATTAAAAACTGTATGGTCCAGCCCACCTGTTAAAATAGGTGAAAATATAGTCAGATTTGACAATGATTATTCCAGTAAAGTAATTAGTAAAATAAATCCTGTTTACCACTGATCAAGAACTTAAAAAGAACAATATTAAAATCACGTTGTTGTTTCCTGCAAAGATCAAATTATTTATTTGTGAAGGAACCAAAATAGTTGATACACTAGAGGAGACATCCACTTTTGTTAACAACAATGAAATCCTTAATAATACTGAAGAAATAGAGAGAAACAGTATATCCCTCAAGTAAAAGAGTGAGATGAATTCCCAGAAAACTACTTCTAAAATTTAAAAAGCTTAAAAATAAGTCACAATTATTCTTTGATTTCAGGATGTTTATTTTCTGAAAAGATAGATTTACACTTTAAGTAAAAGTTTGCACTGGACTTTAAGCTTCAAACATATGTAAGTATGTATTCATATTTTAAGCTACAACATTTTTCATTTTGAGAAATATAAATGGTTAGTTTTACTGTTTTACTATATTTACAGTGAAAGACAATATATTTTATTTAAGTATATTTCTAAATGTTAAATACTTCTTGTAAGAGAATGTCATTCAGTTATAAGCAATAGAATTGATAACTTAAAAACTATGTAAGTTAAGAACTTTAATGTACTTGTTTAACTTTGCTTGATATGTGCATTGCTGGGTTAACTGAATGTCAGATCTAAGTAATATGCTAATTACAAGTGTTAAAGTACTGGTGGGTTGTTTTATTTGTTCTTATGTAACACATTCCTTTCACAAATCATTTATGAAGTAAGTAAGACTTAAAGAAAGTGTGAGAAGAACAGAATGTTCCAGAAGTCTCAGAATGCTGGATTCTTGCTTGCCTTGTTTCCCACCTTAAGCTGTTATGAAGAAAATCTAGGTCAAAGTTCATCGCTGATGTCTGTGAAAACAGAAAAGGACTTTCTTTTTCTTTCATCTTTTTTCAAGTATATATGTGAAAAACCTACTGAAAATTACACTTTTCTTTCTTTTCTTAGACGTAAAGAATAGATAAAACAAAATTATAGTAATGCTTTATATTGAGTTTCTGCTGACATATAATTTGCTTACATTTTGCTGAGTTAATAGCTTATGTTGGAGTGTTATTAACTCTAACTGTACATATTAATGGAAATAAGTAAAGTTAGATGTTTGTTACTGATTAGAACAGTTAAAAATAATTAATAAGAATGAAAAACTTAGAGAGGAAATTAGCAGCTGATGTGTGCTGTGAGTTGTCATTTCCATGTGCTGTAATCAAATTCTAAAGTCAGGATGTGAAGCATAAATTAAAACAGCAGTTCACAATGGTTAAAACACACATTCAAATTAAACAGGCAGGAATTCTATTATATCTAGTTAATATTGCTTGTAATACTAGAATTAATAAGAATAAACATATTATAAATAATATGCAAATGCACAATGGATTAAATATTTAATATGTAAGAATAATAAAAAAAACAGTATAAGTTAAAGAATATATGCACATACTATAATCTCTAATAGAGAGCTGATGATTAAATAGGTCTTTGATGGAAGATTGTGGAAATACAAGTTACATAGAATAAGGTAGAAAATTAGTGAGAAAATAAGACAGAAAAGTATATTTAAATAACAAACTGCTTATAAGAAAGCAATGTGTTACTTATACCTGCATATGGCAGAAATGTGAATGCACAAGATCTCATATAATTTCTGGACTTTAAGCTTCAAACATATGTAAGTATGTATTCATATTTTAAGCTACATCATTTTTTATTTTGAGAAATATAAATGGTTAGTTTTACTGTTTTACTATATTTACAGTGAAAGACAATATATTTTATTTAAGTATATTTCTAAATGTTCAATACTTCTTGTAAGAGAATGTCATTCAGTTATAAGCAATAGAATTGATAACTTAAAAATGATGTAAGTTAAGAACTTTAATGTACTTGTTTAACTTTGCTTGATATGTGCATTGCTGGGTTAACTGAATGTCAGATCTAAGTAATATGCTAATTACAAGTGTTAAAGTACTGGTGGGTTGTTTTATTTGTTCTTATGTAACACATTCCTTTCACAAATCATTTATGAAGTAAGTAAGACTTAAAGAAAGTGTGAGAAGAACAGAATGTTCCAGAAGTCTCAGAATGCTGGATTCTTGCTTGCCTTGTTTCCCACCTTAAGCTGTTATGAAGAAAATCTAGGTCAAAGTTCATCGCTGATGTCTGTGAAAACAGAAAAGGACTTTCTTTTCTTACATCTTTTTTCAAGTATATATGTGAAAAACCTACTGAAAATTACACTTTTCTTTCTTTTCTTAGAAGTAAAGAATAGATAAAACAAAATTATAGTAATGTTTTATATTGAGTTTCTGCTGACATATAATTTGCTTACATTTTGCTGAGTTAATAGCTTATGTTGGAGTGTTATTAACTCTAACTGTACATATTAATGGAAATAAGTAAAGTTAGATGTTTGTTACTGATTAGAACAGTTTAAAATAATTAATAAGAATGAAAAACTTAGAGAGGAAATTAGCAGCTGATGTGTGCTGTGAGTTGTCATTTCCATGTGCTGTAATCAAATTCTAAAGTCAGGATGTGAAGCATAAATTAAAACAGCAGTTCACAATGGTTAAAACACACATTCAAATTAAACAGGCAGGAATTCTATTATATCTAGTTAATATTGCTTGTAATACTAGAATTAATTAGAATAAACATCTTATAAATAATATGCAAATGCACAATGGATTAAATATTAATATGTAAGAATAATAAAAAAACAGTATAAGTTAAAGAATATATACACATACTATAATCTCTAATAGAGAGCTGATGATTAAATAGGTCTTTGATGGAAGATTGTGGAAATACAAGTTACATAGAATAAGGTAGAAAATTAGTGAGAAAATAAGACAGAAAAGTATATTTAAATAACAAACTGCTTATAAGAAAGCAATGTGTTACTTATACCTGCATATGGCAGAAATGTGAATGCACAAGATCTCATATAATTTACATAGAAAATTATGCAAAATTTGAAAATAATCTGAAAGCTGAAATTTGAAGGTTGGTCATGTGAACTTTGACTTTTTTTACATATTGTATGTTATTAGATTCACTAAGACTACCTTAAATAACTAATTTCATAAGTCAAAGTAGAAATTTGAGCATTATACTGCTGAATCAGTACATCCATCTTGATAGAAATTAAAGTAGATTTTTCAGTATGTTTGAACCCAAGAAGGGAGAATGGGGTTTTATTTAAGCACTTTGTAACTTTTGAATACAATATAGACTGCAAATATTTTTTGACCCCATAGAAATAGCAGGACATTTGCTTTCACCTTAGTAATGTACATGTTTTTATGAAGTAGTTTAGTAAGCTAAAGGATTTTTTAATGTTTTGATGTCTGTCGTGTTAATAGTGTTACACAATTTTGAGATACAGACACATGCTTTAAAAATTAATTCAGAGCTTTTGTTAGAGCTACAAAATGTGTGTGTTATCATTTAGCATGATAAATATATATGTGCATTGATTTCCTTTTTTTGCATATAGTTTAGTATGGTAAGATTACTTCAAGTTCCCTTCTGTTCTAATCATGTATTTAGAGATTTGGATAAAATAATGTTGAAAAAGTGAATAATTTAGGAATATTTAAAGGATAATTTATACTACTATTTCATAAATAGGTATATAATACACTGTTGGATTTTTTTAATATTTGTGATTAATAGAAACGGATTATTAAACTTTTATGTAGTAATGTGTGGAATAGGTTTGAATGGCAAAATATAAAACTAAATTAATAGTCTCTCCCCTGGATTCAGTAAACGTCCATGCAGGAATTGCTTATTCCTGCACAGAAGGGACCGTTCCCCTGCAGCACAGCAGCACGCCATGCATATTCATGAAGGTGTGCTCCCATGCTGTAATACAGACACGGTTCTGAAGTGCAGGGGATGTGTCTGAGAGCAGCAGACTCACAATACACATGCCCCTGCACACCAGAATTGCCATACAGCAATTTAAATAGAGTGAGATCGCTCATTACACCTCCCGACCCATCAGAGTAAGAAATCTGGACAAAGCCATAAGGGACAATTGTCTCCTACAAACCTACAAAGTTGATAGAATAACAGGTTTAGCATTAGCATGAATTTTAAGAAGGATATGAAGTATATAACGCACACCTCACAACCCATCAGAGTAAGAAATCTGGACAAATCCATAAGGGTCAATTGTCCCTACAAACCTAGAAAGTTGATAGAATAACAGGTTTAGCATTAGCATGGATATTCTGAAGGGTACAAAGTAAAAAAACTTAAATATTTTTTTTTACATGTGCAATAAAGTTTAAGTGTAGCTGCGTGGGTGTGCCCATTGCTTAGCTATTCTTAGTCCAGCTGAAACAGCATGATAAGTTAAATAGCAATAGACATCCAAAATAAGTATTAGTGCAATAGTGTAGTGGCTAGAGCATATGCCTTGTATGTATTTATTCACGGTTTGAGCCTCACCAAGACCATTTCCATTTTGTATGTGTAATCATTAGAATTTTAATTTATTTGTATATTTATCTAGGAAGTAACTTATATTTCTCAACCAGAGTAGTGTATTAGGCCCAGATGTGAGGTGTCAGTGTAATAAAGTAGTGAAACCCCCATATAAACACAAGTGCCCAATACAGTATAGTCACAGAAGAATAAATGTAATTACAGCACACTGGGAGATGTCAGGGAAGGTAAACAAATTTATAATATGTAACGAATGATGAATTGATCCCATACAGATGGTAGTCCAATAAAATAAAACATAAGCAATGCTAAGCATTGCACAGCTATGCTGACCGGGTGTAAGCATTGTGCAAATATGAATGCTAAGCAATGAGTAGCCCAGCTAAGTGGATTTGCCCATTGGTAAGCAGTGCTGAACCTGCCCCTTTAAGCACTGCCATCCTTTGCTAAGCAGGTTTGCTCGTAGCTTAGCTTAGCTCAGCATATTCAAAACTGTCCAATCATGGCAAAGGGTGGGAAATCGACCATATTTAAACCTCACAGGTGAGAATGCAGCTCATAACCAGTTGTAGCACCCCAGTGTAGGCAGTATGGCAGGTGTTGGAAATGGCATGTGCTTTCAGGTGCAACACTGGGGCATACAGGAGTCCAAGGTCATGGTAAGACTCCTTGTAAAAAAATACGACGTAAGACTGCTGCAAGACCAGTACCAGAGCTCCAAATACAAATCGGAAGCCTGGGAAAGTCTTGCCCATGGTCTCACCAGTGCCACTGGTATCCCTCGGACTGGTGAGGAGGTCCAGCACCACTATGCGGACTTGAAACAGAGGAAAAGGGAGTTCTTGGAATACTGGGATCAAGAAGCAAGACAGAGGGGTAATATCCTAGCAGTGTGTAAGTATTAATAGCAATAACTGTTTACCAAAGTCCAGCGTATGTGATGGATAGGTATGCCTAAATGTTTCTCTATTTTCATTACAGCTCCAGCTGAGTGGGCTGTGAACCAGGAAGCCCATCTGAGTAGGCTGCAAAGGCTGTGTTATGAGGCTGGTGAGTAACAATCCTGCTTGTAGTAGTCATACCAAATAAATATAAAGGAGCAGAATGTCACCTTGAAGTATAAAAAATGTGTATGGTTTGTACTGAATAAACCAGACAATATGACAATACTAGTCCCATATAGGGCATATTTAAATAAAACTGTAACTACCTGGCAATAGAGTTCTAAATCCTGGACTGGTTGTGTTTACTCTAGTATTATATGGCTTGAAATGCTGCATGCACCAAGATCTGATATCTGAATAGTAATGTTCTGTTAACCACTTTTTCCACACTGTGGGATATCAAAAATATGTCTAGGAATGTCTGTATAAGAATGTTGTAATTACAAGGTCAGATTGTACAACCAAGAGAGACTTAGAAAACATTGAAGGAAGAAACAGCAGTTACTCAATATCTCACTCTGATGAAACACAAATTGTTGTATTTTTAGCAGACACAGTCATGGTTTGAATCCCAGGAGTGGTAGTAAGCTGTATGCATAATTTCAACTTGGATTTTGTGAATATGGGTAGAAACAGTCAGGTAGTGTTAACAGACATTCCTCCCACAGGTCTTCCAGGTAAGAGAAGTAGAAAGTAGCTATAAGAAGGTTGAATTATACACTGTGTACAGACATACCACTGCCCAAATCAAGGTCATAGGTTATTGTAATAATACCTGTAGAGTAATGATCAGAGCAATGATCATTAAAGTTGTGAGTACTGCAGGATATACAAGTTGTTAATTGACATCCCCCCACCATATCTGCAACAATAATCTAAACACACAGATCAATGGGTATGTTTTACACCAAACCTACTGTTGTGACATGTGTCCTATTGTTCAACAAATATTGAAATGTGTTTCTATTAATGTTCCATGTTGAAATACTATCATTGGTGGCCTGTTGCTATCAATGTAACCTGCATGCCATTGTAAAGGCCACTGTGGTTTCATATATGCATGTTTTCTGTTTGCTATGCAACTGTTTCAACTCTGTTGTTTTGGGTTAATGGGAATATCTATGCATGTTGTTATAACTAATCCTGAATTGTGTTGACTATTACTAACCCACATATGTTCTAAAACTGCAACACCATATCAGGTTTGGGAAGGCCAGTCCCAGCTGATCCACCTCTCCCACCTCATCTGGCCATGGCACCAGGGCCCAGCACATCTGGGACCCACACCGGGACCTCCTCGTTTGATGGTCCTGCACCACCTTCAGGTGGAACTGCCTCAGGGAATGGGGCTCGTCCCCCCGGAAGTGAGCGAGGACAGGATACCATCTGCCAAAGCCAGGTCTGGGGATTGTTGCATAGTGAGCTCCGAAAGGAGTTTGGAGATCAGCTATGCCAGCTTGAGGGCTGTGTGGTGAAATTAGAGGGTCAGCCTGCCCCTCCTTCCCAGCTCTCAGCGCAGCCAGCTTCGGGGCCGTGAAGGTGCAATGGTGACTGCCCATGGGTGGGGACCTCAGTCCCACTGTTTCCATTTGGGGGTCATAGGCTTCTGATTTCCAAACACCCCTCCCTGTCCAAGGTGTTTAGCCCCCCACATGTGTCATATACCACCCCTGTATACTGTCTTGTCTGCCCTGTCTGTCTTCCTATCCAATCTACTTCCCCAAATATACCTACTATCCTTCACCAGCATCCCACACTCACTTAAAAAAAAGGGCACTCTGTTCCCTCCCAAAAAGTGTCGCCCTATACATAGTTGTCCACTTTGCACATGTATCCCCTGTACACATGTAATCTGGTCTAACTGGCTTCACAACACATAATTGTTGTCCTCACTGCTCTCTCAGGGGTTAGAGTGTCCAAATATACCTCCAAATTCAGTATATATGCAGAGCTGTTGCTGTAGAAGAAATGGACATCTATGGACCTTCCCTACACCCATCCTGCACATCCCTAGCTACGTTCCCTATTGTCTTTCCCTCTGTGTGCCCCCTTTTTCACCACTTTCCTATCACCCCTTTTTTTCTTTTCTTTTAAAGAAATTAGCGCAGAGGTAAGTCGGAGTAAGCTGTTTAAGCAGTAGTAAGTGTGATTAAGCCTCTTTGCATGGTGCTAAGCAATGCCTACACAGATTAAGCACTTTAAGGCTAACTATCTATAAGCATATTTAATCAGAAATTAGCATTGCTTACCGCCAGGCAAACCTGCTTACAACTGCTTAAAAGTACCTTAATCACTCTGTATCCAACAGCCCTTGTTCTGCTCAGCAACAAAATAATCAGCCATTGCAAGGCTTGAACCCAAGACCCCATATACCATAACAAAAGCAATTTAACCACAAAGCCATCTGAGTTGTAGATACAACAGATGCTTTTTCAAACATATCATGCAGCACAGTCATTCAACAGTAGGGAAAATGTATTTATATATGTATCTGTCTATCTCTCTCTCTATCTATATATATATATATATATATATATATATATATATATATATATATATATATATATATATATATATATTTACATATATATATAGTGCAGTTGGACATCGGTCCACACTCTGAACCTCTTACAGCAACAGATCTGACCAAAGGCTGTGTAAATGGGGGTGAAGGGACCCAAACTAGGGACCTCTTGTAATTATTGCCCTTATCCCTTCCTCCACAGCAGAACTGTTCTGCCTTGCAACAAAATAATAAGGCATATCAAGTCCTGGACCCAGGGCCTTGTAAACTATGATCAAAGCAATGTACCATTACACCATCTGAGCCCTACAAAATAGTGATGACATTCCAAACATATCAGTTAGTACAGTCATCCAACAGCAGGGAAAGGAGTCTGTAGAATCAGTCAGGTAGTCTATATATACATGTATACAGAAATGCATGGATACCGCCTTATCCAATACAACCAGGGCCTTCACCTCCAAAAAACAGGAAGCTGATATGGTGGTCCCCTGCCATAAAGAAACTGTACAACAGAAGGAGGGAACCAATATGGAATAAGGTGAAGTCCCAAGACAGGAAATAAACCCTTATCAGCCTCAATGAATAGTTGAGATCCCTCATCAAATACTACAAAGTTAGCTGTGCAAACAGAATTGGAGCACATAGTAATGACAACCAAAAGGCCTCAGAGTTATGTAAAGAATCTCCATGGCAATACCAAGATTTGTTCTGAGCTACTAGACAATGGTACCTCCCATACTGAGTCAACAAATAATGCCAATATGGCAAAGCAAAAAAACAGGCAGGTAGAAACAGCAAACTGGAAGTTGGAAGCTGATGAAAACAATGAAAAACCAGGATCCAAACAGCAAATGTATAAAAACCTCTTGTGCCTCAGCAAGAGCCTTCAAAGGAGAATACAAAACACATCCTGATACTCAAGTTTAAATAATAAAATCAATTGACTGACAATTACACAATTAAATCTTAATTAAATTAAAACGTTCCAATTGCACTCAACATTAATACCAGTAGAGCTCAGTGTCCCATACTTCACTATAAATATAGTTGGCAATCCTTAAAATGCACAGCAAGCGGCTTTTAAGCTTGTCAATCCTTAAAATGCACAGCAATATTAATGAAGTGAGTTTTAGGGTAAACCATAAGTATTCTTGTAACACAAAAATTGTAACTTATGCACTTAAATGTCCTTGTGGCATGTTTTATATAGGTGAGAGTAAGAGGTCTTTCAAGCTTAGAGTTCAAGGACATGTCAGGGAAATCAAAAATGGTAAGCTTGAAAGCCCTCTTGCTGTGCATTTTAAGGATTGCCACAATAAAAATCCAGAGGGCAAGTACTATTTTGGAAGATATTCCTGCTAAGAGATTTAGTCTTGATATAAAGAAAAGACTTTTGTATAAGGAAACTATATTTATATTGAATTAAGGGACACTGAGCTATACTGGTATTAATGTTGAGTGCAATTGGAAAGTTTTAATTTAATTTAATTAAGATTTAATTGTATAATTGTCAGTTAATTGATTTTTACTATTTAAACTTGAGTATCAGGATGTGTTTTGTATTTTTCTTTATAGGCTCTTGCTGAGGCGCTAGAGGTTTTAATAAAAATAATGCCAATATACTGGTTGGCATCTTGAGTGCAAACGTTACTCCTCAGTCCTCCCCCAAAGGACCAATCACAATACCAGTACACCACCAGGCACCCAGTATTACTGCAGCACAGGTAAAAACACCACTGTCCAAGGCCAAGAATACAGCTTCTATCTGACCTGAGAATATCCCTGGCTGTGTTCTATATGAACTACAGACTGACCTGGCACATTACCTGTGTGCCCTGTTCAAGCACAGCCTCACCTCAGGCTTTGTCCTTACTGAAATGTGCACTGCTACAGTCACCTCTCTCCACAAATGAGGTGTAACTACAGACCCTGGGAAATACCACCCCAACTGCTTGACAAGTCTGTTATGCAAAGCTATGGAATGCATCATCATGCACCTAATAAACAGGGATATGGGAATCTGCAGACTCAGGATACCACACAGTTTACCTTTGTGAAGGGTAGGTCATACCTGCTCATTCAACCTGGTCAACTTCTTGGAGTCAGTCACCTGAGTTGTGGATGAAGGCAAGGTGAGACATACAGCCTACATTGATCTGGCCAAAGCCTTTGATTACATTCCCCATTCACTAAGCTCAACATCAACCCCTATATCACCAGGTGGGACCAGAGGCACAAATACAGGGGTAGATTGGACATACTGCTGTCATACATTGAGACAGTTGCAGATGTCACTGGGTTTGTTGTAACATCCTTTATGAGGAATATGATGTTGGTAATACCAATAGATGTGAGTATTTACTGACTGCATTCCCCAGAGTCCACAACTGATTTACCAAGGACACCAACTGTCTGGTGATCACACAAAACATAACAGGCAGACA
>NC_056745.1:170932218-171009718 GCF_019279795.1 Protopterus annectens | reverse complement strand
CAATTGCCAAATTACAGTAATCATGGCCACACAGGTAGAAACCACACTCTCCAAAGCTAAGAATACAGCATCCATGGAAACAGATGACATCCGGGGCTGTGTACTACATAAACTACAAAATGAACTGTCACCTCACCTAAGTGTCATGTTTAACCATAGCCTCACCTCAGGCTTCATGACCACTGAGTGGTACACAGCTACAGTTATCCTACTCCACAAGGGGGGATCCACCTTGGATCCCGGGAACTATTGTCCCATCAGTCTAACGAGCCTGATCTGCAAGAGCATGGAATGCATTGTCATGGAACTTATAAACAAAGACATTGGCAACCTTCAAACACTGGACCCCACCCAGTTTGGGTTCATGAAGGGCCGATCTTGTCTCCTGAACCTGATTGACTTCTTTGAATCAGTCTCCAGAGCTGTGGACGAGGGTGACCTTGCCAAGGCCTTCGACACCATCCCCCACTCTGCAATCATAGATAAACTTACTAAGCTGGGCATAAATCCTTACATCACGCTATGTGTTGCCAACTGGCTTACTGACAGAACCCAGACTGTAAAAGTAGCTGACTCCAAATCCAGCTCCAGACAAGTGACAAGTGAAGTACCTCAGGGTTCAGTCCTGGGACCTCTCTTGTTTGGCATCTATTTCTCTGAAGTACAGGCCAACACTAAGGGACTCTGGCTAACAAAGTTCACAGATGACTGAAAACTGGGAGCCATTATTTAATCCCCAAATGATGTGGATATTCTACAAAAGGGCCTTAGAGAAACAGATGCTTGGTGCCAGAGCCATGGGCTCAAGCATAATGTCAAGAAATGTGTAGTTATCCCCTTTGGGAAAAACCATGTACCCATGAATTACCACATAGGTGGCAGTACACTAAACACTGAAAGTGTGATGAGTGACTTAGGGACACAGGTGGACAGTGGTCTCACCTTTGATAACCACATCAACACAACAGTCAGGAAATCCTTCTTTGTGGCACACATTATCACTAAGGACTTTTCATCCAGAAAAAAAGGAGGTCATTATCCCACTGTACTCAGCCCTCATTAGACCCATTATAGAGTACAACACCCCATTTGGTATGTACCTCACAAGACATCTGCAACTGCTGGAAAAGCTGCAGAAATACCTCACTAAAAGAATCACAGGCCTAAAGCACATCCCCTATGCTGACCATCTGAAAAAACTCCAGCTATACTCTGTGGCATATCGTCTACTCAGAGGCGATCTCTGCTTGACATACAAGGCCATGACAAACCCTGAGCTGCTGGACATGCTCGACTTAAAGAAATCCCAATCCCTCAGAGCCATACGCTCCAGGGATCTAAACCTTGTCATCACAATGAACAAAACATGCTGGAGGGATATGTTCCTGACCCAGAGACTCCCCAGACTCTGGAATAGACTGCCCATACATGCCAAGCAGAGCGCCTCCTTGGCCCTCTTCAAAAGGAACCTTGACTATTGGATGGGAGATAGGAAATTCACTTCGAGAATCACGTTAGTCGCCCTGCTAGATGGGGTCCAGGGAAGTAAATATTGTGGGAAGAAATATCTGGGGAATTGTTTGGCTAGGCTTGTGTAGGCCCTAGAGTCGATAGCCTAGTACCAACCTATGAATCTATGATAGGCCATACACAATGGCCAGACATACAACAACCTCTTAGCAAAACAAATAAAATGTCTGAACATAGCAAAGAAAAATACAACCAGCCAGTAATTCACACATGTTTATTATACTCTGATGTCTTGGCCAAGGCCTTCAAGGAGTAAACATTATCAGAAATACATGTCTTAATCACAAGAAGCAATTAACACCTAATTACATAATTAAATACACAGCCTCCAATTACACTCGTCATTTAACCCCCTACAGGATAAAGTTTCACAGTTAATATTAATACATTGAGCCTGTACATAGCAGTTGTACTTTTATGAATGTTTTATCACACTGAGGAACAGACGTTTTTAGAAACAGTACCTTGAGACCCACTACTGTCCCCATGGTGAGATTTATTCAAATGTACAGCTATAGAACTGGCATATTTATCAGTAATATGCCTGACATGTTCTAACAGCCTAGTTTTAAAACATGTGTTACTGTCCCCCACATAAAATATGTTACAAGGCCATCTAAGAGCATTCTCTATACACCAACCTCTTGAATGTACAGACTTCAACATGTTTCCCAGCCATTCCCCTCAGCAGGAATTACAGCACTAAATAATGATAGGCCAGTATACCTATCCACCTACTACTGTATGACATCTTGACAAAGCCTGACAGAACAGAACAGAAGACCAAATACATGGCCATACATGAAATATTCCTGTTATACACTGAGAAAGTTGTTGGCGTTACAGGGTTTGTTGTAACATATATTTCTGAGGGATATAAAGTCAGAAAACAAATGGATGTTACCATCTACATAATGCAATCACCAGAGTATGCTACTGATTTGCCAAGGACAACACCTATCTGGGGAACAGCCCATACATAAGAGGCTAACCTAATGCCATTATGCGGATGGCCCTACAGTTGAGAGCTATGCAGAGACATAACTTTGTCAGACTGAAACCCATGCAGAAGTAGCATGTGCAGACAAACTCTGTTAAACCTGCAGCATTCCAAACATATAACAGCAATACTCACATTCTGCCCCTAAGTCTTGAACCTTCCCCACCATTTAGTTGACTTGTCTCCGCAAGTCTTGTTGTAAGAGGTAGTAGCTCACACAACTCCAGGATGTCTTCCTCACAAGTAAGGGAAAGGGCCAATGCCCACATGGAATACTCATTTATAGGAGTGTGTTGCCATGACAGTGGCTATTGGAAGAGCTACACAGCTGCTCTGCATGCAGTTAGCAAGTGGGGAACCCCAATAGGTGCACAGGCCACCACGTGGTCATGAGCATCACCTACAAAAGCCATGCTGCCACCTATTCAAACCTGCTCTATACCTGTAGTGCACAGAGAGAGAGAGAGAAATAAATGAAACATAAAGTGGAAAACAGAGGAAGAAAAAAGGTAAGTGGAACATGTAAGCAAGTAATTGAATGTAGTACATGGTCTGTAATAATGGGAAATATGGTTTGGAGGAATATATGTTCCAACAAGACATGCTGTACTAATGTCCTGCTAAACAGCTGCTATGGTCATAGCATCTGGCCCTCTCTGCAGTGGGAGATATCACAGATATACCTCTCAACTGTACAGATCCTCACAGAATGTCCACATTTTACCATCATGTATATTTGTCTGTTCCTCCTGAGATCTGTACTTTTCTGGCCGATAGCTGAGAATTGAATTCATCAGGTAATGACAAACACTTGAGTTTAAGACTCCACATCCTTAAGAATATTCACCATAATGCTAAATGTATCATTCTATGAATATCCTATGTTTGTAACAAGAATATTTAAAGTCTGTCCCTATTTATCCCCCATCATTTTAGGAGTTGTCCAGATGTGATGCTCTGAGAGGTTGTGAGGTGAGATCAGAGCTCAGGAGCCTGACTCACCCTGGGAAAGGACAGCTCATATATGACAACTGCAGGGGTGTCTGTCAAACACTTGTGACTGTGCCACTGCTAGGCCAGTTTATGGGATGTTTTCCATATCCACGTTACCTGTGATTATGAATATGACACATGTTTGCCTTGTAAAGCTAAGAGACCTATAGAGGGCATGTGCATAGTAAAGTACTGTTGCAGAAATGTGTTGAACTACATGTGATATATTGAATTAATAACATTCAACTGTACAGCGTTTTGCTGGACAATAAGCACATTTGTGACTGATATCTGTAGTCACATATACATAAACCTGTGTTATGTCAGCCAAACCATTGGCAGATCTGTGAGGAATGACATTGTAACATAATAGCCTACTTATGACTGTTGGACATCGTCCAGGTTATCACAGTGATGTCAAACCCTACTGTGCAATCAACATACTAATGTATGGTGCAGCTATATTAATACAGTATCAGTACTGATGTCCCCTTTGACACCCATTTATGTTTGCCATTTTCCAGATGTACTGCTGTAACAGGTTGAGAAGTATGTTTGAACTGCAAGACTGTAACTACAGTGTGCCATGCTAACATACAACAGAAATGTATACCAGGTATCCCCTGAGCACATGTATGTATGCTTATGTTCAGCTGGAAGGCACAAAACTAAATCACATGGCTTTCAAGCATTCAGTTACATAGGTTGTACATGTTGCACATGTGTGTAATATCAGTGTCAGTGCATACAACAGACAGAAATGTGTACAGCTACTGGTTGTTGCCCTGACACTGATATGGGTACTAGAGTAGGCATGATATTCAGCTATTAATCAGAGAAGTGTCCACCTGTGTTATGACCCTCTGTCCATGCCTGCTACTACCAGCTATATCCACACTTTTATACAGTGGATATCACAAGTGTACACACCCCTGTTAGAATGCCAGGTATGTGTGCTCTATGACAATCAGATTGCACAAGATCATTTCATAATGTTTCTCATCTTTATGTGACCCCTAACCTGTACAATTCCATTGACATACAATCAAAGGTGTTTCTAGGATGGTGACCAACTATTGCCAAGTGAAGATGTGCCATGATGTTAGAGTCCAGACCAAGATGGGTGAATGCTGTAACCATCTAAAGAGCTGCATACATAACATATCAATATAAGGGTGTGCACACTCATTTAACTGGTTTATTGTACTGAGTATTATTTCAATATGTTTTCACAGACCCAATTGTTATCTTTTCAATTGAATTGTACAGGCTATAGGTCACACTACAGGTGGGAATTATTATGAAATTAGTTATTGTGGGGTCATGTTCCAATTGCACAAATACCAGGCAGTGTATTAGGGGTGTGTACCCTTCATATCCACTGTAGCTATATGGACACAGCAGTACCTGACCTGTATAGCCAGCCTCCACCAAGGTAGAGTAATCCCCGTTAGTGGACAGCAGCAATACACAAACTGCATAATAGATTGCTACATTGGCTGTACAGGAACACATAGGTGCAGGCAACAACTGGAAAGCAAGTCCACCTATATCTAAGCAAGCATGTAAGTTCACATGTTTCTTCCTGTAAGGCTGACTATGACTATAAATCAGACATATCCACACCACCAAGGACAATTGCAACCATGTCTCCACTTATGTTGTAAGTCTCACACATGCCGGGATATAGGCAACCTGCATCACACAGGTTAGGAGGGAACATTGCCACCCTGTCCACCCCAGTTGTACAGGGAGATATGCACATCAACCACACTCCTCCCCTCAGGAATGGTGAGCATGCACACATTGCCTACTGATGGCAACAACAGCATATCTCTATGGGGCATAATAACATCAGTGTCTGCCTCCTACATGACCTCAGGCATGTGCTCAAAACTCCATCACACACCACAGTCAAACACAGACTTGCGACCATCCACACACCATCCACATGGAAGATGCCCACTGTCAACCCTCTACACAGAAATGAATGGTGGTTAGATGATTATGCAATCAAATGTCCAACATTGGGGGGATAAGATAGCTCAGGGACAGACGTGTAATGCAAGCTGCTATAGCCATGATAGCTTGGAGGATTTTGGTGTAGTGTGGATTATTTGCAAGTAATATCCACTGTTGATGTGCATTTTGTCAACCGTATGAGGTCCTGTGACCTTTTCCCTGTTTATGTCTTCCAGGTAACATGCAGAGTGGTCGCCTACTAGCATTCTCTGTTGGGTAAAAACAGACATCATCACCCAATATGTGACTGGACATTATGCCTTGTCATTTGGAGAAAGAGCAGAAGATTTGCAGGAGAGGACTGCCCTGTGGAACAGTGTGGTCCACAGGGTAAATGATGCCGGCCTGCACAGCAGAACTTATGAGCATGTGCAGCATCGGGCCACTGACCTCAAATGCCATGCCTGTCAATGGGCTGCTGCTGTAGCAAAGGACCAGCTAGCCACAGTTAGGGGCCCAGCCATCCAGCCCCCACTGACACCAACCAAGGAGCTCCTTACCACACTTGGGCCACACGCTGAATGCACAAGCCATGATGCTGAGGGAAGCATTGTGCAGGTGGGTTTTGCACACACACACACACACACACACACACACACACACACACACACACACACTGGATGAGGTGCGTGCAGGTAAGGGCCCAGTGGGGATTAGTACACTAATGTATCAGACATACATGTATCTGTATTGCATCTACATGTATGTGTCAGGTCCAATTGCAGTTGTAGATGGGGTTTTCTAATGCACAGAGGTGCACATCTACGGTGAGGACAGGACATTGTGTATTATTGCGGTTAGTACTGTAGATGTGCAGACATGCTGTATCCATCCTGTACCAAGGTCACATGTGCATCTGCTGACAATAACTCCCTCTCACAACTACCTAAGACCCTCTGGTCTGCATATGGGACAGCAGCCTGAAGCTGGTGAGTATGACATTGTTCTGCTGTTGCCTGGCAATACCTCAGGAATGTGAAACACATGGAATTTACCATGCACACAACTATCAGTAATAGCTATATTGCTTTATGTAATATCTATATTGCTTGTTGTGCATGTTCACTTGTGCTGGGGTTAACTGTGTTGCATCACAGTGGTCACCACCTGGGCCTATCTGATGTGAATTCAACATTCCTGTAGCATACCTCAAAACTTGTCAGTGCCAAGACGTCTGGACAGAGGCCAACAAATTGTGCTTGACAAATGGCCTAAGATAGGGTCATGCGTGACACATTACTGGAATGCAGTGAATATAAATTGTGTACACACCCCTCTTAAGATGCAAGGTGTTCCTGTTACATACTAATTAGGACCACAATATGACAGTCCACACCTCTTCCAGCCTTTAATGTGACTCATAACAGGTACAATTCACTTGTAAAACCAAGCATCTGGACTCATCTATTGTACCTACAAGGCTGGCCACCGGTGAGGGTGGCAGATGTCCTATCAGCATGATGTTTCAGTCAGGTATGATACCTCATGCTGCCATGTTTGTCAGTACACTCACTGTGGCCTATTGGGTTATAATATCACATACATGGGCATTGTTAAGGCACACAGACCACTTCCGACCATGTATAGGTTTCAAAAATATGGATATTCCAGACACATCTGTACAGAGGACTGTACAATGGTTTAACCTGCTGCATGTGAGACAGATGCTGTTACCACACTATATAAAGTAATGGCAGTGGGAGGTGGTCACCAGCCGTGTATGGTATACACATCAAAATGGTATAAGCCATACAAGATATGATCCTCACACATACAGTTTCCAGCATTAGAACTCCTGCCTAACTAGACATTCCTAATATAGTTCTATGCAGTTATAAGATGTGTCACAGAGCTTATATATTTCCACCTCTTCCAATGGTACTTCTAAGGTGGATGACATCAACAGGTCTACTAAATTGGAGTGAAGGAAAGTGTAAAGGGTAGTACACAGATCAAAAATGGTATGATCCAGACAATACATGATTCACACACACACACTTGCCAGTATGAGGATTAGAACATCTGCCTACCTAGGTATTTCTATTATAGTGCTACACAGTTATGAGACGTGCCACAGAGCTTTTCCATTTCCAACTCTTCCAAAGGTACTTCTAAGGTGGTTGACATCAACAGGTCTACTAAATTGGAGTGAAGGGAAGTGTAAAGGGTAGTACACAGGTCAACAATGGTATGAAACAGACAGTACATGATTTACACACACACACACACACACACACACACACACACACACACACACACACACACACACACACACACTTGCCTGTATTGTGATTAAAACTCCTGCCTGTCTAGGTATGTCTACTATAGTGTTACACAGTAACCGCACATGCTACAGAGCTTACTGAACTTTCATATGGCCAAAGCTGATGATACATGCACAGCTGTGGTAAAGTATTACAGGTGGCAGACAGTCTGCATTCTGTTCCACCCATACATCATGCTAGTTCTTTCTGTCTTGCACTTCATCTAGTATTATGGCTTGGCATTTCACCAGGTTATTGTATCAAGAAGTGTGGCACACCTGTGAGCTGTCAGCAGTACTCGTTCATCACAGATATTGCCCCAGTATTTACTAGTTATGTCCACCACTCCTGACATGTTTGAAGGGCAGTTATCTGTGCTTTCACCCATTAACCTGGTGCACTTGTCCATTCTGGGGCACTGTTGCAACTATCTCATGTACACAGACAACCCTCCCCTCTAAACTCCAAACACTCAGACCTGTGAGCGTTACCTATATATCACCCAATGTCGACATGCACTCTCCAGCAAAGACTGGAATAGCAAGTCAAAAGGATAAGATCAACACCTGCACCACACCATGTGGAAAATTCAGCTGATCATGACACCCATTTTGACAGCCATGACATACAGTGAAAAGCCACACACCCACCTTCCCAAAGGCACTCAATGGACATTTACCCAAACAGCACAGACCAGCAAGCAGACACCCACTCTGACACCGTGACATGGTATATGCCAAGGGATACATATCTAACCTACACAGTGTGCCCCCAGCCTAAACTCCTAAGGCTAACTACCTTGCACAATACAGTGATCATGGGTAATCAATACTGAGGCACCCAAATCCCACTCACTAAGTTGAATATGGAGCAGGTAGCCAAATATCTATCACATGCCAGCATCTAACACATGACACAGCCAGTCATGTCACTCCACAAAAACTACGAGTATCACTCCATATCCAAGTGAGTGTGAATGACTTGGGACACACTTCCCTGGACTACATGACAGAAGACATGGTTGAAGTCTCTGATTATGCAGTCCAAGCAGGTGTGACAGTAGCCCTGGGCAGTGTACTGCTGTCACCCAGAATGATGCTGCGGTACTGTCAACAGATGATTGACTGCAACATTGCCTTACGTGTTATGTGTAATTCTCAGGGGATTCAGAACCTCTCTGCTTGGGATGACATGATTGACAGAACCCAATGACTCGCCACAGATGTTCTACATCTGTCACCATGGGGTTACCAGGTACTGGCTAAGTGTCATGCCACCCCTATGGTGCCCAGAGCATTATCATGAATGTGTGTGCTGGCAGCCCTGGAAGCTATCATTAGGCAGTGTTCCTAATGTTATTACCACCATAACAACTACACATGTATGCAATATGAGGGTCATGCTGCTCAACATTGGACATCTAACTGTCAGGATGCAGTCACTCAGAGCAGTCATTGGAGTGGAAGGCACATGTCTGCTGTAATGGAGAGGTGGTTCAGAGTGGCAGACAGCAGACCTGCAGTATCAGGCTATGACACATTCCACAGCTGTCAGCCCTCAAACATGGACCACACCACACCTCCACAGGTGGTGTTGTCTCCATATCCATTATGGAAAGGAACACCTCCAGACTAGTATCCCATCATAATGCATTGGAGATACTTCTGGTAAAACTGCCTTGGGGTAATACTGCAATCCAGACAGTAGCCTGCTATGGGTCCACATCTATGTCCCTAGACTATCAATGCACATTCCTCAACACCCTGCCATCTATGATGGTCCAATACAACACTGACATAGTACGAGTCTTCAACTACCCCTCCATCACCTGGGGAATGTAGCCAAGTGCCAGTACAGTCACCCAACACTTCTGGGATTTATCATTTCCATTGCCCTAGACCAGCTCATACTGACCCTTGGTAGAGGATGCAACAACCTTGACCTGTGTTGACCACTTAAATATGGGACTGTTGCTCATCCACATATGCCAATCTCTGCATGGTGAGATTCACACAGGCTGTAATCAGCATGGAACTCAACATGTCAGCCACAACCCCGACAAAGATAACCACCTGGCAAAACCTCTCCAAAGCTGACTTTGCAGCCATGAAAACAGGGGTGGATGTCTTCACTGCACCCATGTCAATGGGAAGTAGCTGCATGACTGTGGAATCATACTCATAGGCACTGTACAAATGGGTACATGAATGCATGGTACTAGCCAGAGCCAACAGAAGCCAGACACTGTCCTCCAAACACTGGGAGACAGTGTGATGGTCCCCTGCCATTACTAAGTGTACATCAGAATGAGGACACTGTTGCAGGGAAAGTGGTATCCCATGGCTGTTGAACTCCTTTATTAGCCTCAAACACAACTTTGGATCCCTCCAACAGGCATTTATGGCAGCAGAGATGCAGCAGACACTGATGACAGTCACAACAGCATTTGATAGTTACATCAACAACCTCCACAGCATTAAACACAAGTGCTGCGAGTTACTGCACAAAGCTAATACCTGTCCTGAGACAACAGATATTGAGCACAGACTTGGCAACAGATTCAGTGCAGCTTTACCCCTCTCTCCCCCCTGAGTGAATGTGTTCTCACATGCTGTATCCCATTTCCGATCTAGGCATCTGTGTGTCACCAGGATGTGGCCCTGCAGCAAGGCCACAGGGTATGCCAGTGTGGTAACACATCTATCATATCATAAGCAGGGTACAGTATGTGTACGGTAATCCCCAGTCTGTAACACAGTGATTGCATATGCCTCACAGATTATAGGGCTGAGGGTTGTACATAGTTATATGTTGATTTACAGCATCTGTTATAGAATGGAAAATGGTACATGTTCTGGTTTGGTCACACCTCCGATTGCTAATATCCACAGCCACAGGGGATATTAGTCAACCAAACACACTGATATTACTATTCACACATGCACACACACACACACACACACACACACACACACACACACACACACACACACACACACACTTGCCAGTACTAAGATCCATAGGTTCATTGCTTGACAGGTGTGCAGTAGGTGAATATGCCTGAAGGCTCTACTCTGGCATAAGGCCACATGAAGATAGTCCACCCAGTGTGGCTCAGGAGTATAGTCACTGGAGTGGTCCCCAGGGGGTGGGTATTGTATTCCTCATCCACTCAACCAGGTTTCTTTTGTGGGTGGCCAGTGATGTGCACTGCTTCCCATGTATGTGATTTATATTCCATAACATGGGCAGTGTCTGGGTTGTGCACATGTCCCACTTGCATGTTCTTTGAAGTGTGGAAGTGTGCTTGAGGTCTCAGGGGCATGTGTGGACAGATTGGTATATTCTGATGTAGCATTTCTGACCTCATTTGGTGAGACCTGGCTATGTAACTGAGGTAGTGATTGCACCTACATTGACAGTATGATAGGGGTTTTCAGTGGAGTTAGTGGCATCTGTCTATACAGGGCATGTGTATAAAGCATGGTATTCCCTTTGTGGGGTATGTTTGCCGACTCTACAGTTGTTACAGGTGTCCAGTGGGGAACATGACAAAAGGGCCACTGTACACATTGATTGGGCTACTGAGGGGGTGGAACAGGGTGCCATGCCCTCTTACTTGCTGGATAACACACACTCAGTCAGGAGATGTAACACATCAAAGTACTTTCTGATGTCAGTGGCACTGTTGTGGTCAACAGGCATGTAGTCCACTGCAGTCACACCTTGGGTACTATCTGTGAGGCAATATGCAGGGGAACTACCAATATAGTGGTTGTTGCCTAGCCAAGTGCATTTGTGTATGATTCAGGGTGGAGAATGGTCTCTGAGTATTATAAGGGTTGCCTATATTGTTCACTAATCCATACTCTCACGTAGTCATTGCACATGGCACTAGACATTTAGGCTCTGGATTGTCTACACCAACCTCTATGGTGTTTGACAACTGTTGGCCTTGTAATGTGGACATTGTGACATATACTAGGTCCTTAACATAATAATTTAGCAAAACCCACTTCCCAATGGATCCTGTTATTACACAATCACACCAACCCTCACACAGGATACTGCTGACAGACACAAAGACACACACACTTGCCAGTAGTAAGTTTCGAACCCCTACCTAGCTATATATTGCTGCTACAGTGTTACACATTTATCACACATGCCATGGAGCTTATAGGATGGATGTTGTCCCAAGGTACTTCTAATGTGAGGAACATCACCAGCCCTTGTAAATACTGGCATTGGGTGATGTAGGGGGTGAGAGATTCCACAAAATATTTTACCCTACACACACATTTACATTTGCCAGGGGTGAGGTTCAAACTTCTATTTAACTATATTTTCGGACCATTATGTTACGAATTTACAACATGCACCACTGACCTTACATGATTTAGGGTTGCCAACAGGTACTTCTAAGGTACATGATATCTGCAGGACTGCTAAAGTCAGGCACTGAGATGTTTACTGGGTGTAAATGGGGTCAAAATCTTTGAGGTACGGACATATAAATGTAGATATATGTACACACACAAACACTTGCCAGGAATAAGATTCAAACCCCTACCTATGTAGTTATTGCTACTACATTTTTCCACATTTATCGCATGCACCACGGGGCTTACATGATGGAGAGCTGTGCAAAGGTATCTTTGAAGGTGAGTGACATCAGCAGCAATGCTAAAGGAAGGGTAAAGGAAGTGTTGTAAGTGTGATTGACCAAAAAATAGGTCTCTACAAGGATACACACACTCTCTCTCACACAAACACTCACATTTACCAGGATTGAAACTCCTACCTATCTAGATTGCTACACAATAGTGTTACACAGTTATCACAAGTGCCATGATGCTTATATGTTAGGGAGCTCTCCAAACGTATGTTTGAAGGTGAGTGACATCAGCAGCAGTGCTAAAGGAGGGGTAAGGGAAGTGTTGTAAGTGTGAATGACCACAAAATCAGGTCTCTACAAAGATACACACACTCTCTTACACAAATGCTCACAGTAATACAATTGCCAGGATCGGAACTCCTACCTAACTAGTTTGCCACACTATAGTATTACGCAGTTGTCACAAGTGCCACGGAACTTATATGTTGCAGAGCTGTCCAAAGGTATCTTTGAAGGTAAGTGACATCAGCAGCAGTGCTGAAGGAGGAGTAGGGAGGTTTAGTGAATGTGAATGGCCTCAACCACATTCATCTAGAAACACCCACACACACACTCACACACAACTTTACATTTGATAGGACTGAGATTACAACTGCTACATGGATACCTATTTGTACTGTAGTGTTACGCAGTTATCACAAGCACCACTGACACTATAGGGCTGAGGGCTAACCAAAGGTATTTATACAGTGAATGACATCAGCACATCATGTGATATAGGCCAATGGGATGTGGAGTGGGTGGAAAAGGCCTCATAATGGGATTCTCTCTGTCGCTGTCTGTCTTTCTCTTCCCCATGTCTCTATGTGTGTATGTTTCACATATTATATTATGTTGGCCTTAGATATGTGTGTGAAGTATCTATAGTGTACAATCTGGTGTGTGTGCACAGACAGCTGCAAATAACAGATATCTATAGTCCACTGTGTTGTGAGATATGGGCTTCATTTCTATATGTGTAGGAGCATGCCCAGTATGACCTTCTATATTGAGTGTCTGCATCCATTCCAGGGAGTGTTGGACTTCAGTTCATGGTTTTGTGTGCTACAGCTACACCTGGCAAACTGTTTCTGCAGGATATCTGTAGATAGGTTGCCAATATGGAAACAAAATCGGCTTAACATACTGGGGATACTGTAACTATTGCTGCCTTTACTGCTTGTGTTTCATGTTTGGTTGTAGCATAGATTTTCTGACATATGTACTGTTTTACACTGTGATGTGTCATGTCATCAACTACTGGCAGTTATCATTCTTTGCTCAGAGTTATTTACCGGGAAATACAAGATGAATGAAGCTGAGACCTATATTCTGAGGCATATAGACTACACATTCTGGCACACACCTGCCATTGTGGAGGGGTCGCTACAGACAATAGCCTGCTGGTTCTGTGTAAATGGTCCAGCACCTTGTTAGTATGCTGGCTGAGGATACCCTCCTTGTGCTTTTTCTCAACTTCATGAAATGGCCTGCTGGGGCCATACCTCTCAGCTGTACAGATACACCCAGGTCATCCAGAGGCAGGACTCATATATCTAGTTACTTTACCTTCACCTTGTGGCTTACAAGCAGTTTTGTGGCTATTCATTCATGGGTTTGCAGTCGGGAGTAGTATGGGCAGACAGTAGAGTTTCAGACTTCACACACTCCATGACATCCGTGCTTCTACACCCCCTCTATTATTCTCATCTACACCTAATATTATGTAAGCAATATCTCAGAGGTATCCCTATAGTTGGGCCTTTATCCCAGTAGTATTTATGGCCTGATCCACAGTCCTTGCAGTAGGACATGGGGAGGCATGCTACTGGCATTTGTCAACATGGCCTTGCATTTGTTTTCTGTTTACTGTGTTAGGTTGTCAGTTAGGACCCCCTGACATACTGTATATTGGCACTATGGGTGAGGCATGGGCCTTTGCCAGAGGACTGTAGGCCATTTGAGAGTGCTGCATGCCATCTGTTACTTCATTTCTACATGGGATTGTGGGGTGTGCACACCTACAGACTTTAACATTTGAAATAACTGTGCTGGTATTTTGGTTACTCTGTTGACTTCCATTTCATATTGTATTGTGACCTATCATGCATACAGGAGGCATATCAGTAGAGTACACATGTTAGTTCTTAATGGCATATATTTTAGTTTCAGACTTCTTACCCTTCAGAACTAGAATGCAACTACCAGGCCTGTTGTAGTATGTTTGTGTAGGTCTGGTGGGGTGCTGTTCACTATTGCCATCATTTGGGGGCCTTAGCCCAGCCTTTCTTCATGGCCATCTACACCTGTCCTGCTGGGTGAGGCTGGTAGTGGATATGTGACCCTCATTGACATCCATGTGCGTGACCTATTGACACCCACAGTTCTTTGTGCCATCACATGTACTGCAGTGGGGTTGTCACATTGTGTAGTGCTGCCTAGTATGTTGACACCAGTATTTGTTATGAATTTCCTGCTGTCCATATAGCTGTCTGCTGCTATCCCATTCAGCCACCCAGTTGTATTGCATGCTTGCATCCATATCATACATACAAGTATGAGAACATAATACTTCATTCAGTAATTGATAGGAAGAGTGACTTACCTTGTTGCTGGGCCAGTATTAAGGACAGTACTGGAGGGCTGACTATGTTGGATGCACATAATGCACTCCCTATACATGGTAAAGCTCAGGTAGTGTCATGTTTCACATCCCTTTTACTGTATGTGTGAGACGGAGAGAGGTATCAGTCCCTGGGTCCCTACAGTGTTAGTGTGTGTGCTATGCATTGCCACTTTGCCAAGGCCTGGGCATACTGTGCACATCTCCTTCTGCCTACAGGGGCAGGCTCAGGATGTTCCTCCTCTGAGTCCCTCTGTGCTTGTGCTGGCCTTGGCAATGGTGGGGGGCAGTGTGGCCCTGCCCCATGGTGTTCCTGCTGTAGCTGTTTCTGCAGGATCATATTGTGTAGAATGGCACATGCTATGAACATTTGTGTACATGTAGCTGGAGAGTACTGCAAGGCTCCACCGGACATGTCAAGGCAGTGGAACCGTGACTTGAGCATCCCAAACACATGCTCTACAATGATCCTGGTTTGTGCATGTGCCTCATTATGGTGTTTTTGTTCAGTTGTATGTGCATTTCTGATGGGTGTCATCAGCCATGGCTCTAGTGCATAGCCAGCATCCCCCACTAGATGGCCATATGGGATGCCCCCCCTGGCAAACACCTGATACAGCTGTGAGCAATGCCAGATGTGAGAGTCACGATAGCTTCCAGGGCTGCCAGCACACACATTCATGATAATTCCCTGGGCATCACACACAACCTGGCAGTTGATGGAGGGGAAGCCCTTGCAGTTTTTGTAGACCCTACCCTGCTCACTGGGTGGTGCTTTGATGTGGATGTGCATGCAGTCTATAGCACCAAGTACCTCAGGGTATTCTGCTATACGGTGGAAGAGACACATACGTGTGGTCAACGCCTCACAGGCGGTGGTGAAATATATGTGCTCACTGGCATGTTGTGTCATGGCATCCAGGAACTGGTGGAGTACCCTGGATGCGGATGCCTGTAAGACCCCCATGATATCCCCGGTTGGTCTTTGGAAGGTACCTGTGGCTAGTATTCTTAAGCCTAGACATACATTGGTATCCACTGGGATGGGTTCCCCTCTATTAGTTCTGTGTGTGAGGTGTGGCTAGCATAGCTCAATGATTTGCTTTAGAATGTCCCTGTCCACCCTATAATGCTCTACTACCTCCAGCTCATGTAGGCCATGGTAGGTTACCCTGGGTCTGTACACTCTTCTCCTCCACCTCACTGTGGATCAGCTGTCAGCATTCTCCTCCTCACCACTCTCAGTCTCTAGTACATATTGATGGAGTAAAGCAGCAGCAGCCTCTAACATTTTTAGTTAGCTTTGCCAGTTAAAGATCCCCCATCAGTGTACACCAGTGGTGTAGAGTTTGTGGGAAAAAAACAGTTTGTAGGGTGTTTGCATAGTTTATATTAGTGTGCTGGGCTGCTGCATGTGTAATTAGCTGATTCTGATACATTTCACCTGCCAGCTATGGTAGTTCTCTTTGATTACCTTCCTATTGTTGTTTCCCCTTTCCATTTCCTCCCTATTTAAGCCCTGAGGTGCGCCATGCATGCCCAGTGTTCATATGTAAACAGTGCTGCCATTTTATCTTTTTTTTTTTTTTGTGGTTTATATCCCAGTGCGCAGAGTGCACACTCATTTAGGCTATATACACAGTGCTCAGGCACATCTGGCACACACCCTTCCTTAGCTGTGCTTTGCTAAGGGCAGACACAGGCCACAGAGCTCCAATGAGCTTACAGCAAGCATGATACACCCCTTATGAAGTCATCCAGCTCTTAGACATGCAATGTTGTATTGCTGCACCTACATGCTTAGGTAAAAGCTGACACTTTGAAGAAATCTGTGATTCAGTATAACTCCCCTCATTTGCATACTCCAGTGTGCATGTGTAGGTTGTTAGTTACTGTCACCAAAATAGGTGGTTCGATTACAATAAAGGCTGTCTTCCAATATCAAAGTGTTCGTTTCAGCAATAATTACATCCAGAGTTCCAAAATCTAGACTCTTTATTGTTAACTAACAGTGAACAAGTGCAAAAAAAGAACTGGATTTAACGCTTTCATCTCCATACCGGAGACCTCATCAGAATCAATTAACAGCACTATTACCATTCCTTTTATACAAAATCAAAGGAAACAATTGGAAGCAATTAAAACTATTAAGTGTCAGTCAAATAAAACATTAACATTGAACAAACGCATTGGCTGGCCATATTGATTAAAATTCTTTTGAAAACATAAGAGGTATATACTTCCTATATACCAACTGGAAGGAAGGGATTAAAAAATGTATAAATATATATAAAATATGTTAAGTAGTATATAAATATTGGACATATCAGTACTTAAAAACATGCTTGAGTATGCAACTTCAAATTAAAAGTTAGTTGTGTAAGGGTGACATAAATGCTCTCTTCCATGTTGTAGCAAGTGCTTTTTACGCATACCTCCTTGTATTCATGTGCTAATATGCTTAAAATATTAAAATATTGAAATATTAAATAATCCCTAAATATATAGAGAATTACTTCTTCCAAATATGAATCATATATAATGTATAATAATGTCATTCTACTAATAATATTTTGTACTTTATACAAGTTGGCTTACAAATACAAGTGAACAGCATCAGAGAAGCAGCTTACTTTTAATTTGAAGTTGCACACTCAAGCATGTTTTTAAGTACTGATATGTCCAATATTTATATACTACTTAACATATTTTATATATATTTATACATTTTTAATCCATTCCTTCCAGTTGGTATACAGGAAATATATACCTCTTATGTTTTCAAAAGAATCTTAATCAATATGCCAGCCAATGAGTTTGTTCAATGTTAATTGTTTTATTTGATTGACACTAGTTTTAATTGCTTCCAATTGTTTCCTTTGATTTTGTATAAAAGGAATGGTAATAGTGCTGTTAATTGATTCTGATGAGGTCTAAATCCAGTTCTTTTTTTGCAGTTGTTCACTGTTAGTTAACAATATAGAGTCTAGATTTTGGAACTCTGGATGTGATTATTGCTGAAATTAACACTTTGATATTGGAAGACAGCCTTTATTGTAATCGAACCACCTATTTTGGTGTCAGTACGTGTTCTACTTCGCGAGTGGTTCCTTGTTAGTTACTGTACTTAAACGGACCCTTTCCCCCTGACAACCAGTGTTTCCTGGTATTGTTTACATTCTGCATGCCATTGACTATAATGGCAAAATGCAGATTGAACTTAAAACTGACTTTTCTCATTTTTTTTTTTTTTTTTATTTTCGGCACAATCCTGTTTGCACTCCACTGCCTTAAGCTTAAACGGCCGAGATCGGCAAAAAAAAGTTTAATTTAAAAAAAAAAGAATCTGTTTTTAATGCCAATGGCCTTATATTTGGCCATTGGCATGTGTATTAAACATAATACATACTTTTACATGAGCTGTCATGCCTCCATTTTGTCAGATGCAAAAATATCTTTCGGTTATTTTCTGAATACATTTCTGCACTGACCCTGTTCTAGCACAGAGACCTGGCAGCTTGCTGGATCACAATATCACCTCATTTGCATGTTTTTCACCAGCAAATCAGGTGATCTGTATATTTGTTGGTTTTCCATGTTAGAACAGTGTAGGGCCACTTGTGCACGTGAAAACGGCACTTTCCTGGATCGCTCTGCGGCCATTTTCTGTGCAAGAGCTCCTACACTGTTCCTGCATGGAAAATCGGCCTTCATGAATCCCAGGGTCTGATTATTTTTTTACTTCTATATACTATTAATTATTTATAAGTCACAGTAGCTTTTATCTAGTTTTTTGATGAATTTTTAGGTATCGGTAGGTAAAGAGATGGTATAGTAGCTTGTCTATTCAATAGGCAAACTACTAACCTTGGTATCCATGTTAGGTTATGTTTTATTAGCAATATATGCAATTATAGTTGTAGACTTGTCTTGGTATTTGCTATTTATAAGTTTTCATTGTTTAGTTTGTAGGAAGGAAGAATTCCAAAAAAATGTGTAATGTTAAGACAGCATTGGAGGAATGCATTAGAGTCTTATATATAATTTAAACTGTGGATAAATGTGTTGTATTATCTTTTAAAAAATATTTTTTAAATACACAGCATGGATAGTTTTAATCTATTATCTATTAATGTAAATGGATTAAATAATGGCAACAAAAGGAAATTAATGCAATATATAAAATGATATAGAGGAGACATTATATTCTTGCAAGAGACTTAGTTGATAGAGATATATAATATTTAAATAACTTAGGTTACAGAATGTTATCATCTGCTTCTTTTAACAAAAAGTGGAGAGTAAGTGAGGACAGTAACTGCTTTTACTTTGGAGAAAATCTACTAAAATGTCTAAGGTCATGGAATCCATTAATGATCCCAAAAGAATGTATACATTTATATTACTTAAATATAATGGCAAACACTATAGACTAGCTAATTTTAATGGATCCCTGGAGTAGATGCAAGAGTGGCTAAAGATCTCTTGAAGGGTAGTTTAATTTTAGGAGGGGATTTTAACTGCATATCTAATGTAGAAGATACAAGTGAAAAGAAGAAAGAGGAAATATTGGCATCAGTTAAAGCACTAAACAGATAGAGTAGTAATAATAATTTAGTTGATTTAATAGTAAAAGCAGAAGATAATTCATCATTCTTCACTTGTTATTTTTATGCACATGGGACACAAACTAGAGTTAATAGGATTTCTGCCTCTATAGATTTACTTAATAAAGTGAATTATTTTAACACTTTTCCTTTATCTGATAATAATGCACTAAATATAAATACATTAATAGATATTAGGACATCTCCTTAAAATGCATATTAAAGATAGAATGGGAAGATGAGCTAGTAATAAAATTAAAGAGTGTGATAAAGAGTTGTTAGAAATTCAAGATGAAATACACAATATTTGAACAACAAAGAAAGAAATTAGATAATACTGAAATCATTAAAATAATGACAATGTATCAGTTTTAACACATAAAGTGGAAATAGTTTTAACAAAAATAAAATTGTACAGTCAAGGGATGATTTCAAAAAGCTACATTGATCAGCTAATAGAAGTAAGATGCTAAACAGAAAGGCACAAATCAATAATATCCAAAATCCTCAGACTAATAAGCTGACTTCAGACATAGAGGAAATGCTTAATATTTTTAAAAATTCCATAAGAGTCTTAATAAAGATAAAAATAACCATCCTGATGATTACAAAATTGAGAAGTGTATATAAAGGAAAATGTTACTAATAAACGAAATGGCCAACAAATATCTCTGTGAATACACCTGTTACCCTAAAAGAAGTTAAAGAAGCTTTTAAATCAAGGAAAATGGTAAAGCTCCAAGGTTAGATGGTTCAAGCATGAAATTATATAGCCTGCTACCATTAAATATTTCAGAACTACTGAGTGATGATTTCAGGATAATTCAAAGAGCCAAGATAATTCCTTCATCATGGGAGTTTTCTGTATTCTTGCCTATACTTAAACTAGGAAAGGATAATAAGTTAGTTTCCACATATAGACCTATTTCATTATTAAATGTAGACTATAAATTTACTTCCATCTTCCCTGCAGGATTAAGAAATATAGTAGACAAATTAATTGATTATGACCAAACAGGATTTATAGTCAATTGATTAAAGTATGGTAATATAAAAAAATGGTAGTTACTATCTTAGATTAAGCAAAAAAGAATGAACAAGAAATTGGCCGTTATTAGTTTAGATATTAAGAGAGGTTTTTATTCTGTAAATTAGAACTACTTGTTTAAAACTTTGAAAATATTTGCAATTCCAGAACAATTTATTGGACTGGACTTTATATATATATATATATATATATATATATATATATATATATATATATATATATATATATATATAGGCTCCAAAGCATATATTAAAATTGGATCTTACATTTCTCATTCACATTAAACAAAGGCACAAAGCATGAGTGTCCCTTGTTCCCTCTATAATATTAATAATTGAACCCTTAGTTAATAGTATAATAAGGAATGAAAATTTGTGGATTCTCAATTAACAAGGATTGTTAATCAAAAATACAGCTTTTGCAGATTGTATTTTATTACCTATAGGAAGTTTAAATTATTCAATTAAAGAAATAGATGAATAAATTGAAAGGTTTCAAGAAGTATAGCTGCTGAAATTTAATAATAAAACTGAAATGTTAGTGTTACATCAATTACTAGATATTAAGTTTAAAGACAAATATAAGTAGATCTGGGAAGGAAAATAACTAAAATATTTGGAAATAACAATCTATCAAGAAGAGAGTAAATTAATAAGATTATGTGAATATGGTGGTATTAGCTTCCCAGATGTAGAATTAGTTGCTGCAAATTTTAACTCTATTATACTCTCGATAGACTCAACCTACACTAGTCAATGGGAAACCATTCAGGAGCAGATTACATTAAATTGTTATATGTTTATCAAATATAATAACTTAGAAAAATGTAGCAATCCTTTCATCTGGTTAATACAATTTACATTAGAAGGAAATTCATTTAACTCTTTAGACTATGCATATATGAAGTTAATTCTTAAAACAGATAAGAAATATGGTTTTGAAACTCCAGTAATATCAAAATGGAAATGTTTGTGCTTTCCCATTGCACATACCTCTAGTGTTAAGGAAACTCAGAACAAAGAATTTATTAAAAAGGAACAGATTAGTATTATTGTCTAGTTGCTTTGAAAAAGGAAAAGCTAAGTTGCCAGAATACTCAATTAAATATTATAAGTTAGGTGAATCTGTTAACCAGATAATATTATCCATTATTAAGAAATTAAATGAATTTGTAGATAATATGAGTGAAGAGGAGTAAAACACTATCCCCCCATTATATGAATATATGTATGCTATCACTGAAGGTAAAATTAACCTACAAAGGAAGCTTGTCCAAGTTATGCAAGTTAATTATAAATACTACTACTAATAATAATTTATATGCAGACTTCTGGCACTTTTTAGATAGCAATGAACTGAGTCACCCAATAGGTGGTAAGAATAAATCTTTGTTACTTAAGATAGTCAAATCTCTTCAAGTTTATACTGGAAAGATTTTATGTGGAAATGTATACATATAATTTTTGTTACTCTTTATAAAATCTTTAAGTTTAGTAAAATCACTTTTTCAGTTTGCTGGACATGTAGTAAAATTGTATAAGCTTATTGGATGTACATGTTTATGGATTGTGAAAAATTACAGGTATATTGGGAAGAAATCTAAACTTTAAAATTTACTCCCAGGATAAAAAGGAAATTCAAGTTGTTCATTCTGCAAAACTACTTGTATAACAATAAACGATAAACTCACCTATGAGCAACACATTCTAAACACTATAAAAATAACTTACTTTAAACTAGGTGAACTCGACAGACATCAAAAGTACATGGATGGACCCACAAAACTCAAGCCGGCTAAGTCTTTACTACTTCCCTCCCTCTTTTACGGTACTCCCATCTTCACAAACTTTCATTCCTCCCTCTTCAATAAACTACAATTTTATTACCACAAAATTGCAAAATTTGTGTCCAGCTTGCAACATTGTACCCATCATTGCCAAGCTATTGAATGCTTAATTGGTATGAATTTTACCAATACCTCAGTTACATATAACTAATTCTGTCTCAAAGGCTAGTATATAACCCAGAAAAATTCCCTCCTCTACTGTAAACCCTTCAACCCTATACCCCCTCTAGAAATCTAGAATAGGACAAAGCCTATACTCCTTTTCCATAGGTAAATTATGGAATGCTCTACCAACATCTATTGCTTTGTTAGATTCCCTTAATGCTTTAAATCCTCACTAAAAAGCTACTATCTTAACCCCCACGTGTCCTTGCTCCCTTAATACCAGATGCCCATAATCTTCTCCTTATTACTCCCTCTAGCCAAAGATATAACCAATCACTAATGACCAATCCACCTACCATTTCTCCCTAACTCATTCCCGGGTGAAAAAAATATAGTGAGTGGGTACTAGTGTATATCTCAGTTTGTAATGACATGTACTTAAATTGAATTAAATATCATGTCTTTTTTCTACAAAAAATTATTTACCTTCACCTCTATGTTAAATAGAAGGTGCTACAGTATTTGCAAAAATGTTTGCTATGCTGTGATCATTGTTGTCTATATTTTTTATGTTGTTTAAATTCTTTCTTTCTAAAATTGTATAACTGCCTATCTACTTTAATCTACTTTAATCTGATGTTGTTATTTTACTCACTGTGGAGTTTTCCCTCAGGGCCTCCACTGAAAATGGGTTTATGAGCATAAGTAAATAAACAAATAAATAAATAAATATGATTTTTAAAGGGTTATGTTCTGATAATTGTTCTTTAACTAGGCCAATAACACTAATGAATGTTCTACTTCCTTTAGCTGTAAAAAACAGAGAATAAAATATCTTCTGGAGTTTACTGGCAGTAGCTAAAACGTTATTACAAAAAACTGGAAATCAAACTCAGTTCCTACATTCAAATAATTTTTAAATTTAATAACAATACTATGTAAAACTGAAAAAAAAGAAGTGATCAGAACAAGATCTATTAATCATACTAAGACTTTTAGTGGTTGAACTAGCCTTGAAATGTTACTATTGAAAGACCAGGACTCTTAATGTGTTAATTGTATAAGATCACTGTACCTTGATGATTCAATGTACTCCTAACATTGCATAACAGTATGTGATGTTGAATTTCTTCCTTTCTGTGTATATATTGTAAATAGGTTAAATTAATAACAATGTTGTTTAAAACATGATACATAGTGGGTACCAGCTGACTGAATGTAATTCTCTCAGTGAGCCATGATTGGATCAAAGCATTCCATTCATGAAGCTGAGTGAGTCTAAAAATAATACACGTAAGAACTTGAAGAGTCATAACTTAAGTGTCAAAATGTCAATAACTTAATAAATGCATCATATCACACAACTACTTTTTTTTACTTGAAGGTCTTTTAAATAAGGTAATTGTCACCTCATAGCTCCACTCTTATTGTTATTTTAATGTCTGTAAAGTGCTCCCCCTACTCTGAGTTTGTATACTGTGTAGTGCTAGACTCCTACTTGGTCCATATTTTAAAAAGCTACTTCTACTGTCCACATTCTCCCTTGGCTCCTCAACCACCACCAATGCTACATTTTTATGTGGTTTAACTTCTTATTTTGTTCAGTAAAAGTAAAATTAGGCTTTAGAGAAATTTCAGGAAAGTGATCTGGTAGCTCTCCTATTATTTCATAATGCAATTACTAATAAAGTAACACAAGACCTGGTAAATGATTACAAATTGAAAAAACTTTAGAGTTGTTAACAGACTAAAGCAGACAAACCTGTGCACTTTAGAGGGGGTCACTGCTAATACACAAAATCATCTTGCACATGAACACCTCACACTCGCTATATATTAATTAAAGAAAAGTGAGATAGAGTTTTAGCCCCTTTTTAACTTAAGATGAGAAGGACAGAGTAATCTTGGAAAACTGGAAGCCTGTTGCTTCAGGATGTAAAAGGAAAGTTATTTTCATCAAAAGATCCTGACTGATGCTGCAAATGAGACAATACACAGGAATTGGGTAGTTATCATAAAGGTAGAGATACCATGCACAACAGTAAACAGTGATGAATAAATGAATGAATGAGTGAGTGACTGAATGTAAACACATACCCTGGGATTCATGAAAGCTCCGTGCAAGAATAAGTCTATTCTTGCATGGAATGGATTGTGTCCATGCAGCACAGCAGCACCTTACATATTCATGAAAGTGCACTGCTGTATCACCTGCACAGACACAATCCATGAAAGAGTGCAGGGGGCATGTCCGAGCAGTGCCAGCACAATAAACACACCCCCTGCACTCAGGATGTGCCATATGGCACTTTGAAAACAAAAACAGTGTCCGCAGACGCTCTTAGCATACTTCCCAACTGAACAGATATTCGCAGAATGTCCAGATTTGTGCCTCATATGTAGGTGTGCTCCTCCTACTGTCCTGGCAAAGAGCTGAGGCTCGAAGTCATTAAATAATGACAAACATTTGAGTCTAAGACTCCTCATCCTTCAAATAAGTCATGCTAATGCAAAACCTATTATTTTATCAACTTTCTAAGTTTGTAAGAGCAATATTTAAAATCTTTCCCTCTTTGTTCTCCCATCATGTTAGGCTTTGCCCAGATGTTATGCTCTAACAGGTGGAGAGGTATGACTGTTAGCTATGTGCATATTTCTAAACTAAGAAAAATAAAACAAATATTTATATTTTTCCCCTCCCCACTGACGTTTAAGCATAGCTGAGCGGCTGTGCGCATCGTGTAACTATGTTCAGCATAGCTTAAATATCCAAAGGAGCTAAATAGAAATATACAGCCAAAATCACCAAAGTGAGATAGTATAGTGGTTAGAGCTTTCGCTTAGCGTGCAGTCATTAATGGTTTGAGCCCCAATGCAGTCCATTCATTTTTATATGTGAAAGCAGCACTAAAATATCTTTTTTTATAAATAGGTAGTGACTAATATATATTTGTTAACCAGAGTAGTGTAGTAGATCCAAATGTGAGGTGTCAGTGTAGTACAGATCTGAAACCCCCATATAAACACAAGTGTCCCATAGTGTATTGCCACAAAAGAATATAATGTAATGAAAGCACATAGAGGGATGTTATGGAAGATAAACATACATATCATAAGATATCATTAATAAGGAATCAACCCCACAGTCCTGATAGTCCATAAAAGGAATGCTGAACAAAGCTAAATATTGCTCAGTGATGCTTAGCTGGTGTAAGCATTGCTTAAATCTAAATTCTTACCAATAATTAGCGTAGCTAAGCTGATATGTGCACTGGTAAGCAGTGCTTAGCATCTTCCCCTTTAATCAATGCTTATCTTAGCTAAGCGGATTTGCCTGTCGGGTAGCTTAGCTCAGCATATTCAAAATCAGCCAATCATGGCAAAGGGCAGGAATCCAGCCCTATTTAAACCCTGCAGGCAGGAATACAACCATAAACAGTTGTAGCTAATCACTGCAGGCACTATGGCTGGTGTTGGTGAGGGTGTGGTGTGCGCTTTCGGGTGCAGCATTGGGGCATTCAGGAGTCCAGGGTCATGGTTGGACTCCTCATAAAAAAACATGAAGGGAGACAGCTGCAGGACCAGTACCAGGGCTCCCAATACAAAGTGGAGGCCTGGGACCATCTCACACGTGACTCACCAGTGCTACTGGTATCCCTCGAGCTGGTGAGCAGGTCCAGCACCATTATGCTGACCTGAGGCATAGGAAGAGGGACCTCTTGGACCAGTGGATCCAAGACACTCAGGCACAGAATGCTCCAGCAGTGTGCATGCATCAGTATCAATTATTGTGTAACAAAGTCCAGCCTAAGTATGAGATGGACAGGTATGCATAAATGTTTCTCTACCTCCTGTACAGCTGCAGATGAGAGGGCTACAAACGTGGATGCCCATGCCAGCAGGCTGCTAAGGCTGTGTCACAAGGCTGGTGAGTACAAATCTAGCTTGCAGTAGTCAGGGCAAATAAATAGAAAGAAGTAGAATGTCACCTGCCAGTAGTTAGAAATGTGTATTGTTTGTAGTGAATAAACTAGACATTAGGAGAGTAATAGTAACGTACAGGATATATATCAATAAAAGTGTCACTACCTGTCAATAAGACTCAAAACCCCAGACTGTTGGGTTGTGTCAGTACCTGTCAATAAAACTCAAAACCCCAGACTGTTGGGTTTACTTTGGTATGTGGTAGTATGACTCTAAATGTGTACAGGTTCTACACACTCTGACAGCATTAATTAATTGAGGCTCATCTGACAAAGATTGTGGAGCTGTAAAACAGCTTAACTATTGTTAATAATATAATAGTATATAATATAATATAATATAATATAATATAATATAATATAATATAATATAATACAATACAATATAATATGTTGTGTCTTTCGGCTTTTCCCGGTTAGGGGTCGCCACAGTGGAACTCCGGTCCGCTAATGATTGGTAGCTGATTTTTACATGCCGAGTTACCAGCCCTGATGCACAACCTTCAATGAAGGTACGCCCATTCGCGCATGTCTTCATGCAGAAGACGCTCTAGCTGAGAATCGAACCGGACAGCATCTTATTGTGAGGCGACAACCCTACCACAGCACCACCACCACGGGTATAACATAATATAATATATAATTGTTAATAATAATAATAATATTGTTTTCCATACTGTAATATGTCAAGGTATAAATACACAGTATAAGAACTATCTCCATGCACTAATGTCAGAATTGAAAGGCAGATTGTCTAAACAAGACAGTATTATGTAGAAAACAGTCAAGCACAAAGCAGTTTTTACCCAGTAGCTCATTGTGATGAAACACAACCTTGTTGTACCTTTTTGCACAAACAAAGGCGACAATGCTACCGCAGCACCACCAATATATATATATATATATATATATATATATATATATATATATATATATATATATATATATATATATATATATATATATATATATATATATATATATATATATATGCTCATAACATGTAGTGGAATCATACCCAGCACCATACCTCTCCACCTCTTAGTGCAAGAATTCTGGACAAAGGCTGTCAAATGGGGGGACAATAGGCCAAGACCAGGGACCTAATGTACATACTGTAGTTATAAATGCAGAATGTTGCTACAGTAACAGGGTTTGTGTCAGTATACATGTTAAGAAGGATGTGAGTTCTGAAACTGAAATGTGTGCCATCATTTACTGACAGAAATCCTCACATCATCACAGTGATTTACCACAGAAATTAAAATAATGATTCTGTGGAACAGAACAGAAATATGAGCAATAAACCTGGACAGTCTGAAACAATTTGGCCAGTTGAGAGGTATGCTCAGAACACCTTAGTGCAACAAATCTGGACCACGCCTGACAAGGGGGGTGGTAAAGCCATGAAACTGGGAACATATCTCAAATACTGGAGTAGATAAGGTGACACAGTTGATGTAGCAACACCCACCTGGCTATTGTAACATATATTGACTGGAATAACCTAAGTCCAAAACCAAATTTCTCCCCACTAGTTACTAACATAAATCTTTACATCATCCCACTGATGTGTCAGACATACACAACACATATGGGTGCCAGGCAACAGTACATCTGATAAATATCTGGACATATCATCACAGTAGGGAAACTACACTGAGCTGCTAGGCATGTCACCAAGTATGGTTTAAACTACAGGCAGACTAACACAACACTAACCCAATTTTGCTATGGAGGAATGCACATGTAATTGCAAATATATCAGGCACTACAGGGATGTAACAGCACTGACAAACAGACATCAAAGTGAAAGTGCATACCCATAACCAATCTCACCACATTCAAAGTGACATACTGGTAAGTCACATGAACAGTAGAGTATATAAACTGTGTGAACAAAATCATCAGGATGTTTGCAACTCACACACTACCCCTACATATATAGGCCCAATTCACAGTGTAGTCTGACACCTGACTGTGGTATGGGACATGTGTCAGTCTGCCCCTACAAATATATATACACCTGATAAAGCACCAGAAACTGGAGCAGCATGCAAAGTCAGATAGAAAAGGACCCATAACACTTACATCAACCCCCCTCCCTACACAGGCCAAATAACACATTTACAATACACTGCTACACAATCCTGACGGTCTGTCAACAATTGCCAGAAATACACAGTCCTCTCAACTGTATAGAGTCCCACAGAATGTTCAGGCTTTGTCCTCATATATAAGGCCTCATACACATAACATGTCTGGCAGTCGGATGCATCACTGGGATTATATCAGGAATGAAGTCACTATATAATGATATACTATACCTATCCACCTCTTACAGTATGGCATCTGGGCAAAGTCTGACATGCTTGGGGCAGAGGCCCAAACACAGGGGCATTATTGACATATTGCTGTTATAAATTGAGAAAGTTGCTGGTGTAACAGGGTTGCTGTAACATATCTGTTCTGAGGGATATGAAGTCAGAAACACACATGGTTATTACCATTTACTGACTGCAATCCTCAGAGTATGCAACTGAATTTCCAAGGCCAAAAAATGTGTGACTAACACACCAAATATAACAGCCCAAACTCTGGCCAGTATGTGGATAGCTCTACAGTTGAGAGTTAAGTCAACCACATAAAACTATCCAACTTAAATTCATGCAGAGCAGCCATATCCACACAAACCCTGTCAAACTAGAATTACTTCAACTGTATAACATCAATACTTACATCCCATCCCTATGTCTGGAACAATCCCACCCAGTTTGTTGGGCTGTCTCCACAGTGTTTGTTATAAGAGGTATTTCCAACTACCCTCTGTGATGCTGATTGTCAAACACCTCCATTAAGTCCCCCTCATAGGCAAGGAAAAAGGGCAACACCCACATGAAGTACTCAGGTAAAGGAGTGTGTTTCCATGCTATTGGGTATGGGAATGATACTACAGCTGTTCTACATGCAATAGCAAGTGGGGGACTCCATCTGGTACAGGCCATCAGCTGCACAAGCATTACCTACTAAAGGCAAGCTGCTGCCTATACAAAACAGATGTATATCCTACATCTGTCTCAGAGAGAGGTAGAGAGAGAAAAAGAGAGAGACACACACAAACAAACAAACAGGCAGACAACCCCCCCCCCCCACACATACACACACACTGAAACTGATAGATTATACCAACTGAACTGAAAAAAAACAGGTATGTCAAACAATTAAGCATGTAATGGAATGTAATAGGGGTATGTACATGTGGAAAATAGGAAGTTCAAACAATGTTATGTCTCAACAACACATGCTGTACTGATATATTGCTGAGCAAAACCTATGGCCATAGCGTCTGTGTCTGTTTGCAGTGATATAGAACGCAGCTTAGGGCCCTGAGTCACCCCAGGAAACGATGGCTCACATATGACCACTACTGGATTGAGTGTTGCACAATACTGACTGTGATATTGCTAGGCCAGCTACTGGGATTTTACAGATATCCATATGTTAATTGTCAATACACATGATGTACATGTTTATCTCAGACATATGATGGACCTATGCAGGGTATTTGTATACTGAAATACTGTTGCAGCTGTTTGTGTTGAACTGCATGTGATATACTGAGCTCATACCATTCAACTATCCAATGTTATGGACACTGACCATATGTGTGCCTCATATTTGTAGTTATGTCATCATGAGTTGTGTTATGTCTAGCAAATAATTGTAAACCTGTGAACACTGACATTATAATATCACCTTCTCTTTCTTTTGGCTGTAACCATTAGTGGTCGCCACAGCAGATCACCTGTCTCCATGTCTTCCAGTCCTCTGCATCTTGTTCTGTCACACCAACCACCTGCATGTCTGCTATCACCACATACATACACCTTATCTCAAGCCTTCCTGTTTTTCTCTTACCTGTCAACCTCATCCTTTCCCAAATATACTCAGCATATCCACATCCATTGGTCCTATTCCTTCAGCTGAGACACTGGAAGTGTCTACGACATCTGAGGTGACTTCAGTGAAGCCGTTACCATCAGTGGAAGGGCAACAGCCAGTTGCTAGAATGAAAATCTTTTTTTCAAGCCATCAGAGGTTGGATTTTCCATCAATACCACTACTGATCAGGAGTATGAACACTCCAGCTCAGAAACGACTGCAGAATCAAGAGAGGAAACACTCACTGCAACTTTCAGATATAGAAGTGAATCAGAACCGGACATTGAAGAAGATGTGACAAATGCATCTGAACAGTATACAATTTGTCTATGAGGATTTTCTCAGAGGTTGAACTAACATTATTGATGAAAGGGTTGTCTTTTATTCCTGCATCTCAAATGTTGATTACTGATATTGTGATTGATATTAAGTTATTTGCCAGGAATGTGATGTTAAGATCTATGTTTAACACCAATAACAGTCAGAATATGTACAAAAACCTAGTAGCTTCATTCCTATCTTGGATCCTGTAGTAGAAATTTTAGTTGCATGTGTGAAAAAGACGTTAGGGATTATTTTTATATAGACAAGTGCATAAAAAGTTTTGTAATTTGAATAAGGATGAGTGGCAAGCATTGTTGAATTTACAAATGGATGACATTGTTGTGTTTTGGACAGCAGATAAGGGTGGGTCATTGCTTATTTTAAACAAAGTATTGTATGTGACATGAATGAAAGAAATGTTGAGTGACAGCAATGTATATGCAGTTATAGGATTACAAGAAGTGCATGGCATTGTTAATGAGGTACATAGGATTTTGAAAGGTTACTTGGCAGGTCGCATGATTACTGTTGATATATTTAATTACTTTACAGTTCTGTTTCCATTGGTACTCACTTTGAGTGGTCTACCTAAAATCCACAAGCATATGAATAGACCAGCAATGCGCCTGATTGCATTGGGCAGGGGATGGGTGACAGAATCTTTGTCAATTTATTTGGAAAAAGAACTGAGAACATTGGTGAATGCTAACCTTCTATTAAACTACAGTTTTATTCAAGACTGTTGTGGTGGTTCCGTGCATTTTATTTTGTGTTGCTGTTGACTTTGTTGCTTCCACAGACCTTTTCACAGTGGATTATCTTCTTTTTCTTATTGATACTCAGTATACCTCCTATTCACACATCCAAACTAACATAATCCTTTCACTCTCTGGCTTTTTCCCAAAGCTGTCCAACCTGGGCTGATCCCCTAACATAAATATTAGTAATCCTGTCCACCCTCATCACACCCAGTGCAAATCTTAACATCATTAACTCTGCTACGTCCAGCTCTGACTCGTGTCCTTTTTTTCAGTGCCAATGTCTCCAACCCATATAACATAGCTGGTCTCACTACCCTCTTGTAGACCTTCTCTATCACTCAATGGTACTTGTCTGTCACAAATCACTCCTGACATTCTTCTCCACCACCCACATCCTGCCTGTATTCTCATCTTCACCTCTCCCCCACACCGCCATTACTCTGAACTGTTGTTCCCAAGTATTTACACCTATCTACTTTTGCAAACTGTACTCCCTACATCCTCACCATTCCTCTATTCTCCCTCCCATTCATACACATATATTCTGTCTTAGTCCTGTTGACCATCATTCCTCCCCTCTCTAGACTTTACTGCCACCTTTCCAGGGTCTCCTCAGCCTGTTCCCTACTCTCACTACAGACCACAATGTCATCTGCAAACAGCCCAGTTTACAGGGACTCCTGTCTGATGATGTCTGTCAACCTGTCCATTGCCACTGCAAATAAGGAAGGGCTCATAGCTGATCCCTGATGTACTCCCATCTCCACCTTAAATGCACCTGTCATTCCCACCTCAGAACTCACCGCTGTCACACTAGCCTTGTATATATATCCTGTAGCATTCTTACAGATTCCTCTGACACTCCTGACCACCTCATACAATACCACAACTCCTCTCTAGGCATCCTGTCATATGCTGTTTCTAAGTCCACAAAGACACAATGCAGCTACTTCTGAACTTCTCTGTATGTCCCCATCCACACTCTCAGAGCAAACATTGCATCTGTACTGCTCTTTACTGGCATGAAACCATACTGCTGATCAGTAATCCTCACCTCCCTTCTTAGCCTAGCTTCTACCACCCTTTATCGTTACCTCATGCTGTGATTGATCAGTGTTATCCCTCTGTAGTTACTACAGCTCTGCAAACCACCCTTATTCTCATAATCAGCACCCAAACACATTTTATCCACTCCTCACGCATCCTCTCACTTTCCAAGATTACAGTAAACAATCCAGTTAAAAAGACCACTGCCATTTGTCCTAAACACCTCCATGCTTCCATAGGTATGTCATCTGGACTAATAGCCTTTCCATTCTTAAACCTCTTCATAGCTATCATTACTTCCTCCTTGATAATCTGTTGCACGTCCTGATTCACCATACCCACATCATCCAACCTTCTCTCTCTCTCTCATTCTCTTCATTCAACAGCCCATCAAAGTACTGGTTCCACCTGCTCAACACACTCTCCTCCCTTGTGAGTACACTTCCACCATTATCCTTTATCAGCCTTATTTGCTGCACATCCTTCCTAACTATGTGCCTATGTTTAGCCAATTGGTACAGATCCTATTATCCATCCTTGGTGTCCAACCTTACATACAAAGCTTCAGATGCCCCATCCTCTGCCTTTACCACCACTCACTTTGCCATGCACCCCATGTCCCTATACACCTGTCTACTTTCTTCATCTGTCTGAAAATCCCACTTCTCCTTGGCCAAGCTCTTTCTCTGTATACTCCCCTGTACTTCCTCATGCCACCACCAGGTCTCCTTGTCCTCCTTCCTCTGTGCAGATGTCACATCAAGCCCCATTCTACTCATCTCCCTTACTAGCTCAAATGTAGTTACTCAGATATTTGCTAAGTCTTCACTGCCACCCACTGCCTGTCTTAACTTTTCCATGAACTCAACCTCACAATCACCCTTTCTCAGTATCCACCATTTGATCCATGGTACTGCCTTCATACTCCTCCCCCTCTTCTAGATCACCATCATCATCCCACAGACCAACATTCCATGCTGCCTATCTACACTTTCCCCTGTCACCACTTTACAGTTACCAGTCCCCTTCAAACAGGCCCACCTGCATAGAAGATAATCCACCTGTGTGCATCTTCCTCCACTCTTGTATGTCACCCTATGCCCCTCAGTCTTGTAAAACTACATATTCACCACAGCCATGTCAAACCTCTGTTGCAAACTCCACCACCATCTCACCTTCTGCATTCCTTTGCTTAACACCATACCTACCCATCACTTCTGCATCCCCTCTGTCCCCTTCACCAACATGCCCATTAAAATCTACTCCAATCACCACTCTCTCACCCCTGGGTACATTTGTCACCACTTCATCCAACCACACCAAAGTATGTCTGTCTCATCCATCACACAATTAGTGGAGCATATGCACTAACAACTGTCATCATTACACCATCAATTCCCAGCCTCCTAAACATCACTCTACCTGACACTCGTATAACCTCCACAAACACTCTTGGCATAATGTTCCTTCAGGTTAACCCCTACACCAGTTCCCCACCCACACACACCATGATAGAACTATTTGTACTTGACTCCGATACACACAGCTGTACACCCCTTCCATCTGGTCTCTGGTACACACAATATATCCACCTTTCCTGTGTCCAGCATATCAGCCAGCTCTGTCACCATAACAGTCATACTCACAACATTAACAGTTCCTATCCTCACCACCACACCTCTAGCCTTTCTCCTCTCTGCCTGCCATATGAGCGTCAGACATCCTTCAGGGTATGTTTGTGAATGCAAAGGCTGCTGCACTATCATATGACATATGTGTGTTACAGCAATATGTAGAAAGTGTCACTAATTGTGGCCCATAGCCCACATTGTATGTACGGTGTCCTCCAGATGTCCTGCCCTAACAGGTTGACATGACTGACTGAGCAGCATTACTGTAATTACAGTGTGCCATACTGACATAGAACAGAAATGTATAGCAGGTATTACCTGTGCATATGTATGTATGGGTAGGTGTACCTGGCTGCCTCATAACAACTGACATGGGATGCAAAATGTCAGGTAAATAAGCTGTACATGTTGTACACATGTGTAACCACAGTTTCTGTGCATCCATCAGATTTACACGTCTACAGCTACTGGTTGTGGCATTGCCCTGGCACAGACATGGGTAGTATAATAAGCATGAGTATCACATTTAACTTGTAGAGGTGACCAGCTGTATTCTGACCTTGTGTCCATGCCTACTACAAACAGATATATGACCACCCACATAGCTGTATGGCCTCAGCAATACCTTACTTGTAAAACCTGTCTCCACCAAGGTAGAGTAAACCCTTTTGCTGGACAGCAGCAATGCACAAAGCACATAATGTGATGCTATATTGACTGCACAGGGCAAAGTAGGAACAGACTCCAACTGGGCAGCATGTCAACCTTTGTCTGAACAAGCATATTAGGTCACAGGTGTACTACTGTAAGGCTAACTATCAGTACAAATTGGACACATCCACTAAGGACAATCATATGGCCATCTTCACATATGTCTGCAGTCTCAGAGGCAACAACCCAACCCACCCTGTAATGGTGGTCAATCACAGCACATACACACACACCATAGCTACAGCCAACCTGCTGCAGACAGGCTTAGGGCAAACATCACCCCCCTGGCTCACCATCATTATAGGTGGATATATACAGCACACACGCCCCTCTCCTCATCATCATGGATCAGTAGCAAACTGCCTAATCAAAGTTAACAAAAGCAAGTCCCCTTGGGGCCTGATAACATTCCTGTCTGCATCTTACATGAACCCAAGCATATGCTTCCAGCTCCATTACACATTGTATGCAAGCAAAGCCTGAGCACCATTGACATCCCATCTGCAAGGAACATGGCCATTGTCATCCCACTACACAGATGTCAATGATGAATGGTGGTTTATGCAATGTACTGGCCCTCACTGGAGAAAACATGACACATCAGGACCAGGAGTACAATGCATGTTCATACCGTGTTGCCAGGTACAGGGGTATGATATGTTTGTAAGTGGTGGCTAATCATATTCCATATTCATGTGCTGGCTCTGTAAAGACCTCTGGGCAATGTCTAAGCTCCTGTGATGTGTTTCCCTGTTTATGTCTTCCAGGTGCCATACAGTGGCAATCGCCTTATACCGATGTGGAGACAGTGGCCATCACAGAAGCCATAATCTTAAACTATGCCATCCTTTCTGGCGGTAGCCACCAACAAAATCTGTGGGAGCGGACTGTGCTGTGGGATGAGATCATCCACAGAGTGAACATCTTGGGCCACCATGGATGCACATACGATCAGGTCAGGCATAGAGGAACTGACCGGATATGTCATGCCTGGCAAAGCACTGCTGCTGTAGTGAGGGACAGTACTGCTTCCGGTGAGGGGCCAGCCACACAGGCCCCACTTATGGTGAAAGAGGAGCCCCTTGCCAACATTGGGGTAGCCCCCCACACAAACTCAATCACGGGAAACAGCAGTCGTGGAGGTTGCTGGTACCCAGGCAACAGGTGAGGAGCATCCAGGTAAGGCCAATAGTGCATATCACTGTAATGAGGTAGCATTTAAACTATCTTCTATAGAGTCTCTAGATGCATATGTCAGTGCCAAATGGATTAGTGGGTGGGGTTTAGTAATGCACACAAGTGCACATCTATGGTGAAGGACAGCAAATTGTGTAATATCACAGTGTGTACTGTACCTGTGCAGAAACGTAGCGTTCATCTTGTACCAATGCCTAATGTGGATCTGCTGACAATATCTCTCCCTTACAACTACATAAGTCCCTCTGGTCTGCACATGGGACAGCAGCCTGAAGTCGGTAAGTATGGGATTTTCCTGTTGTGTCGCACCAGTACCAAAGCATGTTAAAGTTAATGCATGTGACTATGCACACAGCTGTTACATTCAGCCATTTGGCAATATCTGTATGTTTCCTTGTGGTGGTGATTACTGCATTGCATAATGGTGGTCATCACAGGGGCCTGTTTGCAGGAGATGTCACATATCTATAGCATACTACACAACTTGTCATTGCAGGACATCTGGGCAAAGACTGACAAAATGGGGGGACAAAGGCCCAAAACTAGGGTCATATTGTATACATTTGTGGTATACAGTGCATATAAAATGGTGTACACACCTGTTAGAATGCAAGGTATTTGTGATATACAAAAATGAGAGCACAGTAGACAAGTTCAAAATACTTCCAACCTTTCATGTGACCTACAACCTGTACAATTCAATTGTAAAGCAAACAAATCTGTTAGGGGAACAATAATGACACATACCAATAGTACAACAACTTAGATGAATATGTGTACACAGGCTAAAGCTACTACTGTGTTAAGGCAGCTTTCAATATAACTACAGCAGTACATCTTATTGGGTACACAGCTATCCTACCAGGATTATCCTAACTTATACCCAGTTGCCTGCTACAGCAACAGCCATGGTTCGCATAGAGCTGGCAAAGCTGCTAAGGGACCGCATGTTTGAGATGTATCAGCCTGGAGATGGGTACCAAAACATTTCCACAGCATTGCACATACCATGGAACACAGTACAAACAGTCATCAAAAGGTGCTGAAATTATGGGGCTACAGTGACATTGTGAAGGAGTGAACATCCCATCAAAGTCTATGAGAATATAAGACCAAAACTGACCAAGAAGGCTGCCAGGAGCCCTACAGCAACAGTGAAGGAGTAGCAGGAATCTCTGGCAAGTACTGGTTGTGTACTACATGTCACAACAATCTTTCATGTTCTCCATATGTCCTACCTATAGAGTAGGGTTGTAAGATTGCAGAAGTTCCTCACACCAAACAATATCCAGGCCTGGTGAAAGTCTGAAAACAATACATCATGTCTCCAAAAAGCAAGTGGGAAAATGTGCTATGGTAATATGGGACCATGGTTGAACTCTTTGGCCACAATTCAGACAGGTGCGTTTGGCACAATAGCACCACTGCACATCACCACAACACCACCCCCACGGTGAAGCATGGTGATGGCAGTGTCTTGCTTTGGGATAGCTGTTCACAAGATGGAACTGGGACTGTAGCCAAGTTAGAGGGGATTATGAATAGTTCCAAACACTGGTCTCTTGTAGCTCCAATCCTTTTCTTGTCTGCCACATAGCTGTGGATATTGAGGAATTCCACCTTTCCACACAACAATGGCCCAAACCATAAATCCAAATCAACAAAAGGATGGCTTCAACAGAACACATGCAATGTTCTGCACTGCTTGAGCCAGAGCCTACACCTACGTCCAATTTGATATATGCAGGGTGATGTGAAGAGGGCAGTGCACAGGGGATGCCCTTGCAATCTGACATAGTTGGAGGTGTTTTGCAAGGGAGAGTTTGCACATATTGGCAAGTCAAGATGTGCCATGCTGATAGACACCTTCCCAAGAGGACTGTATGCTGTGATTAAATCAAAAGGTGCTTTAAAAGAGTATTACTTTAAGGGTGTGCACACTCATGCAACCAGCCTATTGTACCTATTTCATTTACCATATATTACCTGTAACTGATGTGTATGTTCTTCAGTTGGATTGTGCAGGTTATATGTCATATGAAATTATAGCAATATTGTGACCTGATTTCTGAGGTCTCATGTGATATATCACAAAAATCTGGCATGTTAACAGGTGTGTGCACACTTACTATATCCACTGTAAGCTTGGGAAGTTGTTTGAGTAACTGGCTTTATTTTAACATACATGTACTGCAGGTTATGCAGTCTGAACCTCAAATTAGAACATTAATTAGTGGCACCAATCCACAGGTCAACCCAGTAATGTATTAGACAAATACAGGAGTTATGAGAAACAGACAAAACATATGAGCCACACATGTAGACATTCAGCAAAACCCTGTACAGTTGGGAGGTATGTTCTGTAGGAGTTGCCACAGTGCTATACAGGTGAACAGGAACAATTTACATGGGTGCAGTGTATGCAAGGTGAAGGGCCATCACCTACTAACACCACTCACACATCCCAGAGGTGTATATTAGTAGTAACAGTAATTGGAAAGGGCTGCACTGCATGATGCTGAGGGTCTGTCCGGAGCATGTATGTTATTGTCTGACTGTGTGTCATGAATGCCCCCAGTCGGCTAATATGAGGTCTGTGTAATGCCTTTGAGGCACCTCACCTGTATGTGTGTGTCTGTGTGTGTGTGTGTGTGTGCGCATGTGTGTGTGTGTACCAGCAATCCTTATAGTGCTGGTAGCTATTTATATATGTCATTTGTCCCTCACAGGTGGACATTGTGGCTGCAGTCCCTCCCGCTCTGATTCTGATGTCAGTGTCTCTGCAGACTCTGACCATGATGATACTCATATTGAGGCACAGGTGGCGTTGTCAGGGCTGAATCTGTGCCATCAGTTGGCATCCCACTATTGCCAACCTGATCCCCGCATACAGTCACAAAGCCCACACATACCCCATCAACAGTGGCCACAGCTAATGGACAGTTGGCAGGTGGTGGCATGAAACAGGCTACTGTGGTGACTATGGCAAGTGAGGGTGCAGGCACTAGCCATAGCCAGAGTGCTGGTGATGTCCCACACAGGCAGATGAGCAGGGGTGCTTGGAGGATGATTGCAGTCCATCATGCCCATGTTGCATGTGCATTGGCAGTAGTCACCAGATGCATGTTTCGGGCCATCATGGATGCACAGGCATGTAATGAACATAACACCAGACATACACACAGGGTCATGGATGAGCACATCCCTTGTGTCCATGACGATATTCGGGAACTCACTGCAGCCATCTGTGAGTGTACTGAGGTCATGGATAGACAGTGGGGGGGGGAGACCTTGGCACTTCTTGACCATGGAATATCTGTGCTTGAGCATTTGGCGGATGATGGCCAGCAGCCACGTGGATGTTGGGAAAACCATGATCAACTGAGGGTCTACGTGGCCATGCACCATCATGTTACCATACTGGCAGTAACACCAGCACTACTGAAGGGGGTGTGTTGTCCATGCCACAATGCAGCAGGCCCTGGGCACATGTTCCTGGCTGTTCCCAATACGGACAGTCACCATCGGGAAGTAGTACTGGTCTGGACTCAGCCCTGGTGGTACAGATGATGCCCTTGGCAGGCCCAGTTCCATTGTTAATGGCCAGAGATGGTGAACTGTACACCCTGCCATGTACTGTCCACAGCTGTCCAAAATACCCCTGTATAGGGCACCCACATGGTGTGACTGTGTCCATACAGACATACACACATCACCATCAGACAAGTCACCTCCACACACACCATCCCTGAACGGCTCATTTAATGAACACCCCCCCCAAACACACACACATGATGTCAGTCGTATGGCCCAAACTAGGCTTCTGGCAAACCCACACAACATCCTGTGCATATGATGATACCTGTGCCACATCCCTGCCATCCATACCATTGATGCAGGAACATGCTAATATGGGTCGGATGCACAGGGTGACTTTAGTAGAGTGTAGCTATTTAATGCTGTGTAAGGTGCTGTCATCTGTCATTTGTAATGGGGACACATCAGAGTGTGTGTGTACCTTTTCAGCCATGATGCATTATTGGTGTTAGTAACACTAAGCGGATGTGTTCTCACATGCTGTATTTCAAGTGTCTGTGTGTCAGGAGTATGTGGCCCTGCAGACATCACCAACAAGGGGGGTGGCAGAGTTGTCACACATTGACCATGTCATTGCCGAGGTACAGCTGTATCTGCACACATTTCCTAGGTCTGTATAACAGGTTTTGCATGTGCCTCACAGCTTATAGGGCTGAGGGGTTGTATCTAAGTCTATGGTGGTTGACATCATTTCTAGGAGAGTGAGCAATATTAAATGTTGTGGGTGGAACACACCTCAGATTGCTAACGCCCTCAACCCCAGAGGATATTGCGTCGACCAAACACACAGAGAATGCTGTTCACACACACACACACACACACACACACACACACACACACACACACACACACACACACACACACACACACACACACACACACACACACACACACACATGAAAGCACAGGATCACAGTTGCCAGTGTTGTGTTTGGAACCCCTACCCACTAAGGTGTGGTACCACACTATTATGTGGTTATTGCAGGTTCACAGGACTAGTAGTGTGATGAGTGTTACATGGTACCTGTAAAGTGAATAACATCACATGGCCTTGTGGGGTATGGCAATGGTGGTACTGGATGTTAGAGTACTCATAATAATGTCACATACAAGTCTACACATTCACAACCACTGCTATACACACCAATGCACGCACACACACACACACACACACACACACACACACACACACACACACACACACACACACACACACACACTTGCCAATAACGACATTAGCAGACCAACCTAGCTTGTTATTTGTACCATACTATTTCATACTGTTGCACAGGGCTAATAGGGATGAAGAATGTCTACAGATACCACTACAGTTGATGTGAACAAGGGAATTCATACACTAGACCTAGCAACGTGTACCGTGAGTACCATGGCATAAAATATGAAACCATGCCCATCCAATGGATATCTTTCTCACACAAACACACACACATGGTACTCTTCTCTCACACATACTTGCCAGGCCTTAGACTAGAACCCCTACCTATCTATTTATTGTTACTACATTGTTAAGTATTTGTCGCATGTGCCAAGTAGGTTATGGGGTGACACTTGTCTAAAGGTACTTCTAAGGTGAGGGACATCACCAGGCCTTGCAAATTATGACAATGGGTGATGCACTGGGTGAGAGAGGCCACAAAATACTGTAACCTACACATATACACACTCGCACACAATAATACACACACACACACACACACACACACACACACACACACAGACACACACACACACACACACACACACACACACACACACTCTCACACACACACACACACACACACACACACACACACACACACACACACACACACACACACACACACAGTTATTGGTATTATAGTGTTATGCAGTTACCACACACACCAGAGAGCTTATAGGTTGGAGAGTGTCCCAAGGTACCTATATAGTGAATAACATCAGCAGCACTTGTAAGGTATGGCAATGGTAATTGTACTGGGTAAGACGGGCCACCAACTACTTTCACCCACATGTTTACCCACTCACAAACACTTTTATACACACTAATGCACACATACACATTTGACAGTACTGAGATCCATAGGTTCAAAGATTCATAGGTGTGCACCTGGCAAATGGCCATGGAGGCTTTACAAGGCTAGCCCATGGGAATACATTGGCATCTTGCCATCTGACGATACTCCCTAGTATGTCTACTGAGTGGTGGTCACTGGAGTGATTCCCCAGGGTGGGTATTCTATTCCCTGTCCACTCCTCCTGATTTCTCTTGAAGAGAGCCAGTGATGTGCTCTGCTTGACATGTATGTGACATCTCTTCCATAGCGTGGTCAGTTTCTGGGTTGTAAAACTGTCCATCCAGCATGTCTTGTTGATTGTGATGATGGGGTTGAGGTATCTGGGGCATGCTGTGTGGACAGATTGGTTTCTTCGGATGTAACATTCCTAACAGTGTTGGGTCAGACATGGCTGTGTATGTCAGGCAGAGAAAGCACCTACGTAATCAATATAAGACAGAGATTAATTGGAGTTGTTGGAGTCTGTCCCATATGGAGCAAGTGTGTAGTACCTAAGATCCTCTTTGTGAGGCACATTTGCAGTCTCTCCTGTTGTTGCAAGGTGTACAGTGGGGTGCATGGCAAATGGGTCATAGTATACATTGATTGGCCTACTAAGGGGAGAGTACAGCGAACACTGTCCTTTTACTTCTCGGATTCAACACCCTTAGTCAGGGGAAGTGACACATGGAAGGACTTTTGGAAGACAGTGGCACTGTGGTGGTCAACAGAGAGCTCAGTGTCAGCCTGTGTTTCCAGTTCCCTTATACCAACATCAGTGTTCAGTGATCTACCATAAATGTATTACTTTATGGGAACCATGTCATACCCAAAGGGGATGGTGGTACATCATCTGGCATTGGCAAAAGTTGACTGCACTTGAAGGATCTTGTGCGTGTCAGACTGTCTGACCAGCCTGGAGATGTGTGTGGGTCTTACATATATGTATGGCCCACCTGTTTTGGCTTGGCTGGCCACATTTTAGAGTCAGGAGGTTGCATGGAATGAGTGATCAGGGAAGGGTGTGTTCCTCCCCATGGCTGTGGGCCAGGCTTCTGTGAGTGCAGACATGTCACCATCATCCAGGGTTAGGACTGCCTGCAATGAGTGCATTCCGATATTTAGACTCCAAGTCCTGCCTGTTGACTGTACAGAATATCACAGAATGTCCAGATTCATGACTCATATATCTGACTGGTTACCCAAACAAGGGTGGTTTTCAAGGAAAAGTGTTTTGCAAGTCACTCAGGGTTGAAGTCAGATATTACTGACAGTTGTCATTGCAGCTCAAACTTCAAACCCTTCAGATACACCATGCTAATACAATCATTCCATCAACTTTCTAACATTATTAGAGCAGTATTTCAAAGGTGTCCTTCCCTTTGGACCTTTATCACCCCATTATTCATGGCTTTGTGCAGATTTCTGGCTCTCTGAGGTTGGCAGGTTTGCTCCTAGCAGTTAGCAGCATGGTCTTTCTTTGCATTTTGTTGACTGTGTTATGTTATTGTTATGGACCCCATGACACTCCCTAACAGGGCACTGTCAGTGAGGTATGGGCATTTGACAGAGGCCTGTATCCCAGGTGTGACAGATTCAGGCCATCTGTAGGAAGGCAGTGCATTCTGATGATCCCAGGCTACCAGGCAGTGGACACCCCCTGAGATGGCACAAGTTAGTTGACTGGGTGTTACTGACAATTGCTTTCTGTTCATGTTGAGCCATTACTCCAGTTGACAGCTGGATGCTGCTTAAGGCTAGGGACATGTTACTGCATTTCTATGGGACTATGGGTGGGGGGCACATCTGTACACAATACACATTTGCACAGACTGTGCTGATATTTGCTTAACAGTTTGGTCCCATTTAGCATAGTGGTGTGCCCTATCTTTGAGACTACAGGCATAATAGTATCAACCACAGGTCAGATTGTTCAGGAATAAACATTTTTAGTTTCAGTTTTCTTATCTTTCAGAGCCATACTGCCACTGCCAGACTTGTGCTATCACTGTGTAAGTCTGTAGGTGGGAATTGCATGGGTGTCGCCATGTGGGAGCCTTTGCCAGACATTTATGTATAGCTTTCTACAGCTGATCTGCTGGGTGAGGCTGGGGGTGAGAATGGGACCCCCACTTAGACATACATGTGTGTGACCTATGACCCCCCCATTATTTGGCTCACCACATATACTGCAATTTGTCAACTAGGGTTATACTGCATAGTGTGGGTAAGCCAGTAATGGGCATACACTTCCTGCTGTCCCACATAGCTGTTAGTTGTCTGCTACTATCACAGTAAGCCACCTCATTCCCTTGCATGCCTTGCATCAATACCATAGATATGCTAACAAAACATTCTACTCCATTCATTTATTGTTAACAAGATTGACTTACCTTGTGCCTGAGGCAGTTGTGACGACAGTGCTTGAGGACTGACTATGTTGGATGCACGCAATACACTGACTATGCATGGTAAGGTTTAGGTGGTGTGATATTTGTCATCCATTTTACTGTGTGTGCAAGTCAGAGAGAGATATCAGTCCCTCGGGCCCTACAATGTCAGTGTATGTGCTATGCGTTGCCTCTTTGCCAAGGCCAGGTCATACTGGGCACTTTGCTGTCTGCCTACAGGGGCAGGCTCAGGATGTTCCTCCTCCGAGTCCCTTTGTGCCTGTGGAGACCTTGGCAATGGTGGGGGGGGGCTGTGTGGCCCTTCTCCATTTTGTTTCTGCTGCAGCTGTTTCCACAGGATCATATTGTGTAGCATGGCACATACTATGAACATGTGTGCACATGTGGCTGGAAAGTACTGTAAGGCTCCACTGGATATGTCAAGGTAGCAGAGCCGTGACTTGAGCATCCCAAACACATGCTCTGTAATGATCCTGGTTTATGTGTGTGCCTCATTATGGCATTCTTGTGTGGGTGCATGTGCATTTCTGATGGGTGTCATCAGCCACTTCTCCAGTGTGTAGCCAGCATCCCCACCAGATGGCCATATGAGATGTCCCCACTGGCAAATGCCTAGTACAGCTGTGACAAATGCCAGATGTGGGAGTCGTGATAGCTTCCAGGGCTGCCAGTACACAGATTCATGATAATGCCCTGAGCATCGCACATGACCTGGCAGTTGATGGAATGGAACCCCTTGCAGTTAAGGTAGACCCTACCCTTGTCACCGGGTGGTGCTTTGATGTGGATGTGCGAGCATTCTATGGCACCCAGTACCTCTGGGTATTCTGTACATGGTGGAAGAGACGCATATTGTTGATCCTCTCCTCACGGGTGCTGAGGAAGTAAATGTGCTCAGAGGCATATGGTTGCATGGCATCCAGGAATTGGTGGAGTATCCTGCATGCAAATGCCTGTGAAACCCACATGATATCCCCAGTTGGTCTTTGGAAAGTACCTGTAGCTAATATTCTTAAGGCTACACATACCTTGGTATCCATTAGGATGGGTTCTTCTCTGTTGTTTCTGGGTCTGAGACAAGGTCGGCACAGCTCAACAAGTTGCTGAAGTATGTCCCTGTCCACCATGTAGCACTCTACTATCCCCAGATCATGTAGCCCATGGTAGGTTACCTTGGGTCTGAAAACTCTTCTCCTCCTACTTGGTGTGAGTTGGTTATCAGCATTATCCTCCTCAGTACCCTCAGCCACTTGCACATACTGATAGATCAAAGCGACAGCAGCCCCTAACACTTTTTGCTAGTTTTGTCAGTTAAAATTCCCCCATATGTGTACACCTATGGTGCAGAGTTTGTGGGAAAAACTGGACTGGAAGGTGTTTGCATAGTTTATAGTGGTGTGTTGCAGATGCTGCGTGTGTGGTTGGCTGACTTTGAGACATTCCACCTGACATCTATTTTACTTGTACTTGAGTGGCTGTATTTTGCGATTTCTCTTTTTTTTTCTTTTCCCCCTTCCCATTTCCTCCCCTTTTAAGCCACGAGGCACAGCGCACAAACCTGCTGCCTAAATGTAAACAGTGCTGCTATTTCCATTTTTTTAAGTCCCAGTGCATGCCACACACACTTGTTTAGCTAAGGTAAACACATTTTAGCAGAAATGGCCCTCCCTGGACGTGAACATGCTCTTCATTTCATGTGTAAGACATTACAGCCTCAGACACACACCATTGCTTAGCTGTGCTTGGCTAAGCACAAACCTGGGCAATGGAGCTCTAATCTGCTTACAGCAAGCATGACACACACCCTTTTTATGTTAGCTGCTCCTCCTGACTTCACTATCCTGTTCTAGCACCTACACGGTTAGGTATAGTGTGTGGACTTATAATATTTTGTGATTCAGTAAATTTCCCCTCATTTGTATACCCCCACTGCCTTAGTCCATAATTACTGCTCTGACACAGAGTCTTTCCCCTCGACAACCAGAGTTCCCTGGTAGTGTTTTGATTCTGCATGCCATTGACTATAATGGCAAAATGCAGATTTCCCCTAAAATTGTGTTTTAATATTTTTTTTTATTTTCAGCACGATCCTGTTTGCGCACTGCTGCCCTATGCTTAAATGGCTGAGATCGACCAAAAAAAAAATTTGATTTTTTTTTTAAATTAAACACGTTCCCATGCTAATGGCCATTGGCATGCCTAAAGTTTATAATGCATGCTTTTATTTGAGTTGTCATGCCTCTGTTTTACTATGTGCAGAAATGTGTTCAGTTAGTAACTGAACACATTTCTGCAACTAGCACTGTTCCTGCACAGATGCCTGCCTACTTTCTGACTCACTAATTCACCTAATTTGCATGGTTTTCACCAGCAAATGAGGTAGTTAGCATTCTGCACTGCTTTCCATGCAGGAACAGTGTCGGCAGGCTCGTGCACGTCAGATCAGCTAATTCCTGAATCGCTCGGTGACCATATACCGTGCAGGAGCAGCTACACTGTTCCTGCATGGAAACTTTTGTTTAGTGAATCCCGGGGATAGAATTTCCATGGTCTGAGTCACTAGAAAACCAAGGAAATATCAGGTACATTTTAAATTATTTAAGAGTCCACTGCTAGCAGAAATTCTGTGTAGAAAGGTAAACATTGTTTCAGAAGTTAGACATTAGTATCTGAGGCCTTTAGGTCACTCATTCAAAGAGCAAAACATAGACAAAGAAAATGGGTAAAATCTGTATAACTAATCAGGTAACATTACAAGTGATGTTCTTCTGCATGTAAGGGCTCTGGCTGATAAAACAGGATTTTCTTTACACAACAGTGCAACCTTATGCTAACTTTCATTGTCATTTTTTTGCTGATTTCAGATCAGCTTTCTGAAGGAGGTATTCATTTTTAACTAGACTAGCTATTGGATTTAGGTCCTGTATCAGCAAAAGCATGCTAGGGTCCAGGCCAAAATGGTGCACAAGACATGGAAATTGGAAAAAAGTAAATCATTAAACACAGAAAAGTAAGGTCTGACAATTAACACAGAGGAATAAGGCTATGAACTTTTAATCATCTACTTCCTGTGCTACAGGGATTGGTCCTTCAGCCTTCTTTTGCTTACCATTTGACCTTAAGTAAGTCACTTAACCATTAATTGCATTTGGAGTATTTGGGAATTTGGACTAGGCTCCTTAATGATCTCCTGGATTGCATTCCCAGTCAGTAATATGAACCTATGAACCGTAACTGTAGGCTTAAGTAAAAAGTTGAAGTATTGCTATTCAACTCATGCATTTTGGGTTTAACTATGTAGGAATTATGACAATCAGATAGATGCTGCCTGATATGCTGAAAGTAGCTACCAAACTGGGACTGGGAGCAATGGCGACATTATTGGGTCCTCTAATTCAGGACATTCCCTGACAGGGGTAAATGTTGACTGAGGATAACATTGCCATGAATATAAGCTGTTGGGCTATTTGACAGGACAATATGCAGGGACATGCATGGGAATGTACACATAGTACACAAAGATGATATGGGTGCACAGGAAATGGGACTTCTGCAGAAAAAAAGGAAAATCATAGCATCCAATTGATCTGGTTTATCTAGTTTGGAGAGTTTTAGAGGCAATATAGTAAGAAATTAGTAAGTTTAAACAGAGATCATCTAGCTTTATTCCTTGTGCCTAGGATAACTGATGGAGGGGAAACATGAAAATCCCAATCTGGGACTGAAGTTGGTGGTGACTTTGGCTGTTGGAGGGTAAGCCACCTGTCAAAGGCCTAAAAGGGCTCCTTTAGGTAGTTAGCATATCACAGCATAAAAAAAACTTTACTTAGGACACTGCTGCCAAGATTGTCTTTGTGTACAGTGCTGGAGAAGCAGACATGGGTTACAGAGGTCCCTTAAGTCAGATTATGATAATTTCTATCATAATCATCAAACACCTTTTTTTTCCCATTTTCTAATGGGGTCAGAGTGTCTCATCGACTGTCACTATCTCTCTCTACATATCTCTTGATTCAGTGCCACTCTCCTACTTACTTTGACAGTCTTCTCTCACAAAATCCATCCATCTCTTTGCTGGATGTCCTTGTTTCCTCTTGCCTTATTCCTGTCTGTCCCAAATTGTCTTCCCCAGATTGTCTTCTGCTTTCCTGCACATGTGCCTGAACCGACATACACTTATCGTTGATCGTACCACCAATCGGTGCTACTAGGGCTTCTGCTCTGATGTCCTCATTGCTTCAGCTGTCACACAATTTGCATCCTATTACTCATCTCTGGCATTCATCTCCATCACTTCTAGCTCCTCAAACTGCTCTGTCTTCACTGCCCAGGTTTCTGTACCATAATGTAGTACTGATTTCACCACTGTTTTGTCCAGCTTACTTTTTAACTTCTTTGGAATTATCCTGTTACACACTACCCCTGACACCCTGTGCCAGTTGGCTGCAGCCACTCTAATTCTAGCATTGATCTTCATACAGACTTACCTTTTCCTCAAACACTCATCCCAGATTCTTGAAGCTGTGAACCTGTTCCAGTGGTTTCCCTTCTATCTCAATTTTCAGCTTCTTGATGAGTGAAATTATAATGCTGTCTAAAAAGGCATTCAGAGCAATAAAGGTGTAGTCATTGAGTAAAGATTAGAACAAAAAGATTTTGCTAGCTAAGAGATGGAAGAATATGTTGTGATAAGGAGGCAAAAGTGTATGACAAAACAAAAAAAAAAAAAAAAGAAAGAAAAATGAGAAAAGGCATGGTATGTCAGTCCAGGGAAGACACAACCACAGGGAGGAATCATTGGTGGAAAAAGAGTGAATATTTGTTGTTAAGAAAAGTAAAGCACAGAGACAATTAGCTTATCAAAGAGTTTGCAACCCATCCATCTGGTTTGGTGGATGGCAAGGGATCGTGGGGAGATGAAGTAAGGCTGGATGTAGGAAGCTTCTGTCTTAGGTCTAAAAGAGCTCCTCAGGGAGTAGCTAACATGCCACAGGATAAACAATTTGAAGTTCCACATTGGCTGGGAATGGTTGAAAAGTATATCTGTTGCCAGTGTGCCAATGGAGAAGGACAAACACGGCATAAATAATGAATAAGTAAGGTCAAACACTCTGTGACAGCATGCAAGAATCACTGAACTGTAAAATGGCAAATATTTTGATATGAGTGGCTGAATAAAATCATGACAAGTGTGCAATGCCCATATATATAATGCTATCTACTAAAGTTTTCCAACTAGCAATGGAGTAGCCATTGAGACAAGACTAAACAACAGCTCGCTCTTAACCCCGTTTTGTGCTTACTCTGGGGTATAGCCCCTAACCCTAACTATAAAATTCTGTGCTGTACCTCCTAAGATCAGCATTTTATGAGATGTCTTTAATTAATACCTCCTGTGTTTAAAACATTTCCCTAATATTGGGCCTTCTCCCTAATTATTTTTGATTTAATCTAATTGTGGATGTAAGATGCTGAGGACACAAAAACTGGTCATTTTATTAGTCTTTTATTAAGGTTATTAAGGTTAAACTAAACCCATAATCCACTGAAGGATTTGCATTGCCTAGCTTTTATCATGACAACCTCAACAGGCTTACATGAAATTCAGAATAAAACAAGTGTGTATATGTAGCTAAGCATTATACAGATTCATAGGTTCATAGGTAAGTGCTAAGCTAGTTGCCCTTGTGGGTCATTTTAAGACTAGCCAGTTTCCCATTTAGTGCTTGAATTAACCCATCCCATATGGTGGTAGATTGGCCTAACCCAACCCATGGTGAATAATTATATTTTACCTTAAGTGAGAATAACTGGGATCATACCATAGATAATTTGAGGGGACCCACACATGGCATAGGATAACACATTTAGCTGCCTCTGTCCATTAGTAACAGTAAAAAGGTAGCAAAACCAAAAGACAAACAGGTAACAGGAGTGCTGGTCAGGGGCTGCTTCGTGCGGATGCACAGTCACTATAGTTCAATAACAGAAGAGCAAGCAGGCGTGAGATGAATCCACAGGAATGTGGATGGGCGCACTTTTGATTGTAGGTGTAGTGTATATAAGCTCAATTAATTTTAATGGCATCAGTTCTAAGGAAGATTGGTTGTACCAATCGGATTCATCTTGTTCGTTTGACTTTTGGTGGTTGAAATAAAGAAGTATTGCACTGAGCTCGCTGTTTCTGCTGTTATTGAACTAGTGACTTCCTGCATCCGTGCAGGGCAGTAGCCAGACAGCACTCTGTCCTTACCTGTCTGTCCATTAGTAGCTAGGAGGAAGTTCTAGGGTAAATGTTCTGCCTTCCATCTTTACATCCAAGTTGTTGAATATGGACATAGATGAGGTGTCTATTCTAGAGCAGCAGTATCCTCTGCGAGATAAACCTGCCCCTCCAAACGGTTCTATAGATGTTTCAGAGGTGGTTTAGATCCCTAGTCTAATTATTTATGATGCAATTTGACTTGCTGATGTGCAGTAAATCCATAAGTAATAGGTATAAATCAGTCTTGCTTTTTTCAAAAAAAAAAAAATAAATAGTAGGTCAGCGCATAGCAAAAGTTACTTTAGCCAGATGGCTCACTGACAACATGCATTATTGTTACACTAAATAAAATAAGTAGCTTCCTGGAGACACTGCAACATCTTACAGGTTTGCACTAGACTAACTGCCTTTGTGGGTCATTCTAAGCCTAGTTACATACCCCATATGGGAATCAAATGCTGCACCTTAAGTCTGTAAGGAGGGTAAACACTTTAACCATTATGCTAACCTTCCAACTAGCAACATTTTTTCCAAGATGCAGCTCTGTGTAGCATTGATATAGTGGTCTTGCTCCCATAAGGTAGACTGCCCTGAAGGATTATGTTGGGACTCCCCTTTACAGGTATGTATGCATCTATCTATCTATCTAGCCATATATATATATATATATATATATATATATATATATATATATATATATATATATATATATATATATATATATATATATGGGTCTACTTCATATGGTCGACAGTTCATATGGTTGACATTCATATGGTCGACAATTCATATGGTCGAAACTCATTTGGTCGACGGCTCATTTGGGCAACAACCAATACTCAAGGCACTTAACAGGGATTTGCCCCCCTCCCCAAAGTTGTGTGACCCTGGAGTTGATATATATAGATGGGGGGTGTGGGGGGCACAGCACCCCACTAATATTAATTTAAAAGTCCTTTAAAACATGAAAATACAACAAAATCTCAACATTTTTAACAGATATAGGTGGGGGGATTCACCCCCACACCCCCTATTTTGTGGGGCTGTGCCTCCCCTAACTATATATATCGACTCTAGGGTCACACAACTTTGGGGAGGGGGGGCAAATCCCTGTTAAGTGCCTTGAGTACTGATTGTCGACCAAATGAGCCGTCGACCAAATGAGTTTCGACCATATAAACTGTCGACCATATGAGTTTAGACCATATGAACTGTCGACCATATGACGTAGACCCATATATATATATATATATATATATATATATATATATATATATATATATATATATATATATAGATGGGTCTACCTGAAAACGCCGACAGCGCACAATGCCAACGATGAGAACACCTACATCTGAAGATTGACAACGGAGAAGACCGACAGTTGAGAATCCCAATGCTGAGAACACCGACATGTTAAGGTAAGTGTGCGATAGGGACGGACGTTAGGGTCAGGGTGTGGGTAAGGTAAGTGTGTAATAGTGACGGACGTTAGGGTAGGGTGCAGGTCAGGTAAATGTGCGATAGTGACGGACTTTAGGTTTAGGGGCAGGTTAAGTGAGTTAGGGTTAGGGTGCGGGTAAGGTAAGTGTGCGATAGTGATGGACTTGAGGGTTATGGGAGGATTAAGTGAGTTAGGGTTAGGGTCCGGGTAAGGTAAGTGTGTGATAGTGACAGAGTTCAGGGTTAGGGGTGGATTAAGTGAGCTAGTGTTAGGGTGCGGGTAAGGTAAGTGTGCGATAGTGACGGACCTTAGGGTTAGGGTTAAGGTTAGTGCATAGATAATTGTGTATGTAAGGTTTACTGTAGGTTTGTAAGGTTTTTGGTGTGCTTGTGTTGTGTGTGTGTTTTTCGGGAAAGGTATTTGTTTTGTTGATTGTCGGGATTTTGGTTTGTCGGTCATGTGAAGTTTCATGTTTTTGAACTTTCTTTTTTTGTCGTTTTTTTCGTGTCGGTTATTTTGTTGTCAGTGTTTTGGCTTGTCGGTGTTATCAGGTAGACCCATATAGATATATATTTAGAGAGAGAGAGATACAGCTATATATGTATATCCAGGTGAACTAGCATAGCTGGCAGGTGGACTGTATCAGAATCAACCACTTAGACATGCAGCAGCCCAGCACAATAGTTTACACTGTGCAAGCAGCCTACAGACTGTTTTTCCCCACAAACTCTACACCACTGGTGTACACAGATGGGGGATTTTTAACTGGCAAAACTAACTAAAAATGCTAGAGGCTGCTGCTGCTTTACTTCAATATGTACTAGAGACTGAGGGTGGTGAGGAGGAGAATGCTGACAGTCAACACATAGTGAGGAAGAGGAGAAGAGTGTATGGACCCAGGGAAACCTACCATAGCCTACATGAGCTGGAGATAGTGCAGCGCTATAGGATGGACAGGGACATTCTACAGCAAATTGTTGAGCTGTGATGGCTACAGCTCACACACAGACCTAATAGAGGGGAACCCATCCCAGTGGATACCAAGGTATGTCTAGGCTTAAGAATACTAGCCACAGGTACCTTCCAAAGACCAACTGGGGATATCATGGGGGTCTCACAGGCATCAGCATCCAGGGTACTCCACCAGTTCCTGGATGCCATGACACCACATGCCAATGAGCACATTTATTTCCCCACCACCTGTGAGGCGTTGACCAGAAGTATGCGTCTCTTCCACCATATAGCAGAATAACCTTAGGTAGTTGGTGCTATAGACTGCATGCACATCCACATCAAAGAACCACCCGGTGAGTGGGGTAGGGTCTACATAAACCACAAGGGCTTCCCCTCCATCATCTGCCAGGTCATGTGCAATGCCTAGGGCATTATCATGAATGTGTTTGCTGGCAGCCCTAGAAGCTATCATGACTCCCACATCTGGTATTGCTCACAGCGCTATCAGGCATTTGCCAGTGGGGACATCTCATATGGCCATCTAGTGCAGGATGCTGGCTATGCACTGGTGCCATGGCTGATGACACCCATCAGAAATGCACACAAAAGCGAACAAGAACATCATAATGAGGCACACGCACAAACCAAGATCATTGTAGAGCATGTGTTTGGGATGCTTAAGTCACAGTTTTGCTGTCTTGACATATCTGGTGGAGCCTTGCTGTACTGTCCAGCTACATGTACATAAATGTTCACAGTATCAGTTACTGAATGGAGTATTATGTTCTCATAGTTGTATGTATGATATGGATGAAAGCATGCAAGGGAATTGGGTGGCTGAATGGGACAGCAGGAGACAGCTATATGGGACAGCATTAAATTCACAACAAATACTGGTGTGAACATACTAGGCAGCATTACAGAAGGTGACAACCCCTACCGCAGTACATGTCATGGCCCAAAGAACTGTGGGTGTCAATAGGTCAAACAAATAGGTCACACACATGGATGACATTGAGAGCCACATACCCACCACCAGCCTCAAACAGCAGGACAGGTGTAGATGACCATAAAGAAAGGCTGGGCTAAGGCTCGCAAATGATGGCAATCGTGAACAGCCCTACACCAGATCTACACAGACATACTACAACAGGTCTGGCAGTTGCATTCTAGTCCTGAAGGGGAAAAACGTCTTAAACTGAAATTTATGCCATTAAGATCTAACATGTGTAGTCTACTGATATGCCCCCTTTCTGCATGATAGATCACAATTAAATATGAAATGGAAGCCAACACAGTAACCAAAATACACGTACAGTCATTGCAAATGTTTAAAGTCTGCAGGTGTGCCCCCCCACAATCCCACATAGAAATGCAGTAACAGATGGCCTGCAGCACTTTCAAATGGCCTACAATCCACTGGCAAAGACCAATGCCTCACCCATAGTGACAATGTACGGAATGTCAGGGGGTCTCAACTAATAATCTAACACAGTAAACAGAAAACAAATGTAAGGTCATGTTGACAAATGCCAGTAGCATGCCTTCCCATGTCCTTCTACAAGGATTGTGTTCCAGGCCATAAATACTACTGGGATAAAGACCTAACTATAGAATATCTCTGAGATATTGCTTACATACTGTTAAGAAGGAGAGTATAACAGAGGGTGGGGTGTAGAAACATGGATGTCATGGAGTGTGTGAAGTCTGAAGCCCTAATGTCCACCCATACTACTCCCTGACTGCAAACCCATGAATATATAGTCATAAAACTGCTTGTAAACCACAGTGTGAAGGTAAACTGACCAGATATATGAGTCCTGCCTCTGGATAACCTGGGTGTATCTGTGCAGCTGAGAGGTATGGCCCCAGCAGGATATGGCCATTCTGTGCAGTTGAGAAAAGCACAAGGAGGGGATCCCCAGTCAGCACACTAACAAGGTGCTGGACCATTTACACAGAACCAGCAGTCTATTGTCTGCAACTACCCCTCCACAATGGCAGGTGTGTGCCAGAATGTGTAGTCTATATGCCTCAGAATATTGATCTCAGCTTCCTTCATTCTGTATTTCCCTGGTAAATAACTGTGAGCAAAGAATGATAACTGTCAGTAGCTGATGACATTATACATCACAATGTAAAACAGTGCATATGTCAGAAAATCTATGCTACAACCAAACATGGGTTTGCACTTGTTTTAGCTCAGCGGATCCTGTTTGGGCATCCTGCAGAATACTACAGCACCAGAAACAAGAAGGAGAGACTTTTTGCTGATTCTAAGTATCTTTTTGGCTTTCTCTTGACTGTTCTTGCTTATTACACTTTAAAAGCCATTTTTACTGTGGTTCTGTTGTTATTTTTGCTGCATTTTACTGTTAAATCATTTTACTGTTTGTGCACTTTGATTTTCAGCTTAAGGTTAATAATTTAAACTGCGTTTAGTACTGTAGGCATCACACTCAAGTGTGACAGCCTTTTCTGTGCATATTTACTGTTTCTCTGTTTAATTTCTTAAAACAATACAAAAAATAGTATCTGTATTGCTCATTTCCCACTCTTTCCTATACTACAATAGTCCGGATCCCAGATCTGCTGGTTTCAGGACTTTAGTCTGTCTTTCTGAGTTGTCCAGACATTGTTGTGGTAGTGGGAAGTTTTTCTGCTTATCAGTGAGAGTGGTAAGCACTGAGCAGCCTATCTGTCGCAAGAGGAGTGGTTTCCAGCTCTGAAATTAACCTTATTGGCTGTTTTGGGCTGATTTCTATTCCTTTTAACTTTCTGAGTTAAAACCCCATGTCTGCGCGAGTTTGCACCGCTTAGCTAGGGTTAAACTATTCCCGGCGCCATAAAGTCTGCTCCTCAGTTTTTCCCTTAGAACTAGCCAGGTTCTTAGTTTTAGCACTTGAATTTGCTAATTTGTGCTTAACACTGGTTCAGTGCTTGTTGTAAGCAATAAATAAGCTACAAATTACTTCAGCACTCAACCTTCCTCATTACCTATAGGAAAACAGTTTTCGTACTTATCATCTGCATTTGCTTAGAGGAAAACAGCTCCAGTACTTACTTCCCCTCACTTGTCTAGAGGAAAATAGTGTTTATACAGGCATGTCCAATGGACAGCTCCCGGTGTTCTCTTACCCAGGCATGTCCAAGGGACAGCTCCGTGTTTTCTTACCCAGGCATGTCCAAGGGACAGCTCCCGGTGTTCTCTTACCCAGACATGTCCAAGGTACAGCTCCCTGTGTTCTCTTACCCAGACATGTCCAAGGGACAGCTCCCGGTGTTCTCTTACCCAGGCATGTCCAAGGGACAGCTCCTGGTGTTTTCTTATCCAGGCATGTCCAAGGGACAGCTCCCTGTGTTCTCTCCTGTCTAACTGATGAATCTGGGTATCTTGGGGCAATGTAGCAATTGCCTCATGTACACAGACAACCCTCTCCTCCTACCACCCAACAATACAACCTGTGAGATATGCATTTATCTAGCCAAACTGGAGGCAAAGCTCTCTCCAACCAAGACTGAACTTGTCAGTCAAGAGGAGAAGGTAAACATCTGCACCACACCACACTCATCAAATAGTCCCACTAATCCTACACCACCAATATCCACAGATAGAAACACAAAAACATTTGTGAAGGCCCTCAATAATAATCTGCCCAAGCAACAGAGACCTTCAAATCATAAACGCAAGCTACATCCATCCCTCAACACAACCCAAATGATACATAGACCATAGACTCAGTGTGCCACTCAACCACAGCCCATAAGGCAAAACAACATACCCAACACACTAATCATAGATGACTCTATAGTCAGGCACACTGATGTTCCACTCTCCAGGCTAAAAAAGGAGAAGGTTACTGTCAACTGCCTGTCGGGTGCCAGGATCCACCATATAACCCAAACACTCAGGTCACTCCACGACAAGTACAAATATAACTCTGTCATTGTCCAGGTTGGTGTGAACAACCTGAGACATACCTCCCTGAACTACATGAAAAGAGACATGACAGAGCTCTCCAATCTTGTAGTTCAGGCAGGTATGACCCTAGCCCTAAGTAGCATCCTGCCTTCACCCAGAATGATACCGCATTACAAGGACAAAATAATTGACTTTAGCAATTGGCTAATCTTCTGGTGTCATTCTAAGGGGATCCAGTATCTGTCTGCCTTGGACAACATGGAGCATAGGCCACAATGCTTTGCCAGAGATGGCCTGCACTTGTCACCCCTGGGATTCCGGATACTGGCTAAGGCTCTTGCCGCCCCTATAGTGCCTTTTTTAGGCAAAGTTCAAATGTCAAATTCACCACCGTAACAGGTACAGGAAAGCAAAATCTGAGGGTAATGCTACTCAATGCTAGAAGTCTAAACCTCAAAATGCACTCACTCAAGCACTCCTTAAAATGGAGAACATCGATATCTGTGCAGTGACTGAAACCTGGTTCAAGGCTCCAAAGAGCACCACTGCATTGCCAGGCTATAGATCATACCATACCTTTTGGCTATCTAACCTGAACCGGAACACCAAAGGTGGAGGTGTCCTTATTCATTAAGGATATCCACACCTCAAGGCTAGTTGCCCAAAATAATGCATCTGAGATTATCCAAGTGCAACTAACTCTGGGCAAAACTGCAGTCCAAATTGTAGCTTGCTACAGATCCCCCACCATGCCCCAGGATTCCCACTCCTATTTTCTTGATATACTGGAAAATATTAGGGTTCAACCAAACACTCTAATAATGAGCAACTTCAACTGCCCCACCATTAACTGGGAAAACTACTCATGTACCAACTCCTTCACTCAACACTTTCTAGAATTCATAAACTCCAATGCCCTGGATCAACTTATCCACATCCCCACCAGGGGCAACAATATCCTAGACCTAGTCTTTACCGTCATGTTCCACACCTGAATTCAACTCCTTGTTGGCCAGATCCGACCATAAGCTAATCACCCTAGATATTCACATCCAAGCCCCCCCCCATTAAGGAAACCACTGTAAAAAAAAAATCTCCAAAGCCAACTTCATGCTTCTTAAGACAGAAATGGTGAACTTCATGACACCCATGCAGATGGACAATACAGTTATGACTGCTGAATCCTACACAAATGTACTCTATAAGCACTTACACTAGTGCAATGATTGTGCTATCCCTAACAGAACCAAGTTGCTATCCTCCAAAAAAAAGGAAGCCAATCTGGTGGTCCCCTGCTATTAACAAACTCTACAACAGAAGGAAGAAACTGTTGCAAAAGAGAGTAAAATCCCAAGCATTGAGGAGCTCCCTGGTCAGCCTCAGTAAGAAGCTGAGATCCCTCATAAAATCCTCCAAAGCTAGTTATGAAAACAAAATCGCCACTGACTCTAAAGACAACCACAAAGCATTCTATAGTTATGTCAAGAATCTCAATGGCAACACCCAAATCTGCTCTGAGTTACAGCACAATGGTACAAAAATTACAGAACCAATTAATATTACCAACATCCTGGCTGACAAGGTTCAGTGCTAACTTTACCCCCCCCCCACTCACTGCTAAAGGGCCCATATCACTACTATGCAGGTAAAAACTGCACTCGCTAAAGCCAAGAACACAGCATCCATGGGATCAGACAACATCCTAGACTGTGTTTTACACAAAATCCAGAACAAACTGGCTCCCCACTTAAAGCATCATGTTCAATCATAGCCTCACATCAGGCTTTGTGCCTACTAAATGGCGCACAGCAACAGTTATCCCTCTCCACAAAGGGGAGCCATCATGGACCCTGGGAACTATCGCCCTATTAGCCTGACAAGCCTGGTCTGCAATGCCATGGAACGTATCATCATGGAACTCATAAACAAAGACATTGGTAACCTCCAAACTCTGGACCCCATCCAGTTCGGGTTTGTGAAGAACAGATCATGCCTTTTGAACCTGATCGACATCTTTGAAACAGTCACCAAAGCCATAGACGAGGGTAAGGTGGTTCACACAGCCTATCCTGACCTCGTCAAGCCTTTCTACACCATCCTCCATTCTGGAATTATAGATAAACTCACTAAACTGGGTATAAATCCATACATCACAAGATGGGTTGCCAACTGGCTAACTGACAAAACCCAGACTGTAAAAGTTGCAGACTCCAAATCTGACTTCAAACCAGTGATCAGTGGAGTACCACAGGGTTCAGTCCTAGGTCCTATCCTGTTTGATATCTACTTCTCTGAAGTACAGGCTAACACAGAAGGTCTCTGGCTAATGAAGTTCACAGATGACTGCAGATTAGATGCCATAGTGGAGTCCCCAAATGACGTGGACATCCTACAGAAGGGCCTCACTGAGACAGATGCCTGGTGTCATAGCCATGGCCTCAAGCTCAGTGCCAAAAAATGTATTGTCATCCCCTTTGGTAAAAACTCTTACCCATGAACTGCCCCATAGGTGGCAGCCTACTTAATGCCAAATGTGTGATAAGAGACCTTGGGACTCAGTAGTCTCTCCTTTGGTGATCACATCGCCACAGTAGTCAGGAAATCCTTCTCTCTGGTACACCTCATCACAAAACGGTCTTCATCCAGGAATAAAGAGGTAATTGTTCCCCTCTACTTGGCTCTCATTAGACCCATTATAGAGTACAATGCCCCTTTTGGAATGTACCTCACAAGACATCTGCAACAGCTAGAAAGGCCACAGAAGTACCTCACAAAGTGGATTACCAGACTCAAACAGATGCCCTATGCTAACCGTCTCAAAAAACTCCAGCTTTACTCCATAGCATATTGCCTACTCTGAGGTGATCTCTGCCTAACATACAAAGCTATGACAAACCCAGAGCTGTTGGGCATGCTACACCTAAAGAAATCCCAATCCATTTGAGCTACACACTCTAGGGACTTAAACTTTGTCACCACAATAAACAGAACATGCTGGATGGATAGATTCCTGTCACAGAGACTTCCCATACTCTGGAACAAGCTACCCATCTATGTCAAGCAGAGTTCCTCATTAGCACTCTTTAAGAAAAATCTTGATGACTGGATGGGAAATAGGAAATTCACCCTGGGGATCACTTCTGTGGCTCTGCTCAACAGAGGTACAGTAAAATAACTTTCTTGGGTGGCAAAAGCCAGGGAACCTTGTTGGCTAGGCTTACATAGGACCTTGGGCCGATAGCCTAGAAACTGCCTATGAACTTATGAACTTATATTGGCAACCTTTCTACAGATATTCTGCAGAAACAGTTTGCTATAGCTGTAGCACACAAAACCCTGAACTGGAGTTCAACCCTCCCTGGAATGGATACACACACTCAATATCAAGGTCATACTGGGCATGCTCCTACACTTAACAGAAATGAAGCCCATATCTCACAACACAGTGGACTACAGATGTCGGTTATTCACAGCTGTCTGTGCACACACACCAAATTGTGCACCATTGATACTTCACACACACACACTGGATAGGAATACTCACACATATCTAAGGCCAACATAATATATTATGTCAAACATACACACACAGAGATGCTGGGAAGAGAAATACAGACAGCGACAGAGAGAATCCCATCATGAGGCCTTTCCCACCAGGTACACATCCCATTGGCCTATATCATATGATGTGCTGGTATAATTCACTGAAGAAATACCTTTGGTTAGCCCCCAGCCCTATTGTCTCAGTGGTGCTTGTGATAACTGTGTGACACTACAGTCCAAATAAGTATCCATGTAGCAGTTGTAATCTCAGTCCTGTCAAATGTGAAGTTGTGTGTGAGTGTGTGTGTGTTTCTAGATGAATGTGGTTGAGGCCATTCACACACACTAATCTTTCCTTACCCCCTCCTTCAGCACTGCTGCTGATGCCACTCACCTTCAAAGATACCTTTGGACAACTCTTCAACATATAAGCTCTGTGGTGCTCGCGATAACTGCATAATACTATAGTGTGGCAAGCTAGTTAGATAGGAGTTCTAATCCTGGTCCTGGCAACTGTGAAAATGTGTGTGGGACTTTGTAGACACCTGTGTGGTCATTCACACTTACTACACTTCCCTTACCCCTCCTTTAGCACTGCTGCTGAGGACACTCACCTTCAAAGATACCTTTGGACAGCTTTCCAACATATAAGCTCCATGGTGCATGCGATAACTGCGTAATACTATAGTGTAGCAAACTAGTTAAATAGGAGTTCTAGTCCTGGGCCTGGTAACTGTGAAAATGTGTGCGCTTGTATGAGAGAGTGTGTGTGTGTCTTTGTAGACACCTGATTTTGTGCTCATTTACACTTACTTCTCCTTTAGCACTGCTGCAGATGTCACTCACCTTCAAAGATACCTTTGGACAGTGCTCCAACATATAAGCTCCATGGTGCATGCGATAAATGTGTAACACTATAGTAGCAATACATAGCCAGGTAGGGATTTGAAACTCAGTACTGGCAAGGGTGTGTGTGTGTGTGTGTGTGTGTGTGTGTGTGTGTGTGTGTGTGTGTGTGTGTGTGTGTGTGTGTGTGTGTGTGTGTGTGTGTGTGTGTGTGTGTGTGTGTGTGTGTGTGGCATCAGTATCCTGTGTAGGTGTAATAACAGGATCCACTGGGGTTGGTTTTGCTAAATTATTATATTGAGGACCTAGTAAATGTCGCAATGTCCACATTACAAAGCCAACAGTTGTCAAACAGCATAGATGTTGGTGTAGACAATCCACAGCCCTAAATGTCTAGTGCCATGTGCAATGACTATGTGACAGTATGGATTAGTGAACAATATAGGCAACCCTTCTAATACTCAGAGACCACTCTCCACCCACGGATCATACACAAACACACTTGGCTAGGCAGCAACCACTATATTGGTAGTTCTTCTGCAAATTGCCTCACAGAGAGTACTCACGGTGCGACTGCAGTGGACTACATGCCTGTCGACCACAACAGTGCCACTGACATCAGAAAGTACTTTGATGTGTTAAATCTCCTGACTGAGTGTGTGTGTGTTATCCAGCAAGTAAAAGGACATGGCACCCTGTTCCATCCCCTCAGTAGCCCAATCAATGTGTACAATGGCCCTTTTGTGATGTATACCACTGGACACCTGCAACAACTGCAGAGGCTGCAAATGTAACCCACAAAGATAATACCAGGCCTTACAAACATGCCCTGTATGGAGGCCCTCCTATAACTCCAATGAATCCCTGTATCATACTGTCTATGTAAGTGCCTGAGTTATGCAGCCATGTCTCACCAAACTGGGTCAGGAATGCTATATAAGAAGATCCAAACCTGTCCATACAACATGCCCCAGATACCTCAAGCACACGTCCACACTCCAAAGGACAAGCTTGTGGGATAGGTTTACAAACCAGACATTGTCCATGGTATGGAATATAAATCACATACATTTGAAGTAATGCACATCACTGGCCATCCACAATACACATCTGGATGAGTGGATGGGGAATACAATACCCAATCCTGGGGATCACTTCAGTAAGTATACTCATTAGCCACACTGGGGACTGTTTTCAGGTGGACTGATGCCAGGGTATTTCCTTGGGCTAGCCTTGTAGAGCCTTAATGGCCATTCACCTACTACACACCTATGAAGCTATGAACCAATGGATCTCAGTACTGCCAAGTGTGTGTGTGTGTGTGTGTGTGTGTGTGTGTGTGTGTGTGTGTGTGTGTGTGTGTGTGCGTGTGTGTGTGTGTGTATGTGTGTGCAGTAATCTAAGTGTGTTTGCTTGATGAATACTCCCTGGGGGTGTGGTTATTAGCAAACAGAGGTGTGTCCAAACCACCACACTTATCATTCTCCACTCTGAAATATGTTGTCAACCACCATAAACCTATATACAACCCTCAGCCCTATAACCTGTGAGGCATATGTAATCACTGTTGTATAGACCTGTAAAATTCATGCAGATACAGCTGTACCTTGCCTATGACATAGCTGATGTATTACCGCACTGCCATACCCCTTGGTCTTGCTGCAGGGCCCATCCTGGTGGCACAGAGAGGCCTAGAACACAAAGAGGATACAGCATGTGAGAACACATTCACTCAGCATTAAGAATAGCAATAATGCATCATGGCTTAAACTGTACACACACTCTGATATGTACCCGTTACAAATGCCATATGACAACACGCTACACAGCATTACCTACATACAATTTATTAAGTTCACCCTGTGCATCAGACCCATATTTGCCTGTCCCTGCATCAATGTTTTGGATGTCATGGATCTGGCACAGGTTTCATCATATGCACAGGGTGTTGTGTGGTTTTGCCAGAGCCCTAGGCTGCACCATTCAGTTGACAGTATGGGTGTGTGTTTGGGGTATGGGAATGGCATGGCCTGTGCAGGTGTGGTGCATATGTGTGGAGGTGAGTTTATTGTGATTGTGATGTGTGTGTGTGTGTGTGTGTGTGTGTGTGTGTGTGTGTGTGTGTGTGTGTGTGTGTGCACAAAGACACACCTTGTGTCTGCCCTACACTGATGTTTTCTGGACATCTGTGGCCCATACATGGCAGGGTGTACAGTTCACCACCTCCGGCCATGGACACGGGAACTGGATCTGCCAAGGGTATCACGGGCACTACCACTGACAAGGCTGAAGATAGTACTGTTCCCTAATGGTGATGTATGTCTGTTGGATCCATGACACTGTTGGGACTGTCCAGGACCACGTGCCCATGGCCTGTGGCATCTTGGCGTGGACATCACACCACACTCACTAGTGCTGGTGTTACTGCCTATACAGCCATGTGCATGCCCAGATGATCATGGATCTGAGCTACCTTCACATTGCCGCTGCCTCCTGTCTGCCATACGTTCAAGCACAGATACTCCATGGTAGAGGAGTGCCATGACCTGACCCCACCATCTATCTGCAATCTCACTGCCCTCATATATGGCTGCAATGAATTCATGAAAATTGCCATGGGCACCAGGGAGATGTTCTTCCACCAGCCTGCGGACTTGTCTGGTGTTACGCTCATTACATGCCTGTCCATCCATTATGGACCAAAACATGCACCTGGTTGCTGCAGCAGTGGCACTTCCAACATGGGCTGGACAGGCAGCCATTTTCTTCCAAGCACCCCTGCCTGCTGGCCTGTGTGGGACCTCACCAGTACTCTCACTATGGCCAGTGGCTAGGCGCTTACTTGCCATAGTCACCACACTTGCATGTTCTGTGCCAGCAACCAGCTGTCCTTCTATTATGGCCATTGGTGATGGGAAATGGGTGGGCATTGTAGCTGTGTGTGGAGATGTGGTTGATTTAGGTGTGATGCCAACCAATGACACAGCTGCATCCTCTGTCAACCCCACCTGTGCCTCACTATGGGTATCATTATGGCCAGACTCGCCAAACAAAGTAATATCACTTACCCAGCAGGAGGGACTGTGACCACCATGGCCACCTGTGAGAAAAAGACAACATATGTACATTACTATCGGCACTATAAAGTTTGGTGACACACTCACACACTCTCACACTCTCTCTCACACACACACACACACACACACACACACACACACACACACACACACACACACACACACACACACACACACACACACACACACACACACACACACACACACACACACACACACACACACACACACACACACACACACACACACACACACACACACACACACACATTGTGTCCCAGAGGCATTCCACAGACCTCACAGTTGTTAACAGATGACAGTCATGACACACTCAGACCAAAACAGGCACACTCTGTACAGGTCCTCAACATCATGCAGTGCATACTTTTCAACTTATCTTAACTACAAATTTACACCACTCGGATATGTGAGTGTTTTTATTTGGTGGTGAGCCTTCACCTACAACACACTGTACCCATGTAAACATTACTGATGTTCATCTGTATAGCACTGTGGCCAAATCTACAGAACATATCTACCAACTGTACAGAGTTTCCAGGAATATCTACATATGTGGTTCATCTTTCCTGTCTGCTGCTCATACCTCTGTGTGTACAACTATGTGTGTCTGATACATTATTGGTTGGCCCAGTGGATTGGTGACCCTACTTAATGTCATACTGTGATATGAAGATGGCATAACCTGCAGTACATGTATGTGAAAACAAGGGCAGTTACTGAAACAACTTCCCAAGCTTACAGTGGATATAATAAGTGTACAAACCCTTTTTAACATGCAATGATTTTGTGTTGGATCACATGAGATACCAGTGGCATTGCCATAACATTTCCACCATCTCATATGGCATAAAACCTGTGCACTCCAATTAAAGAGCATACACATCAGGTAGGGGTAAGATGCTGTAAATTATATCAGTACAATAGGCGGGTTGCATGGGGGTGCACACCCATAAACTGATACTTTGGCAAAGCACATGTTGATCTCATTGCAGCATTCAGTCCTCTTGGGAAGATGTGTATCAGCATGGCACATTTTGACATGGCAATGGTTGCACAATCTCCCTTGCAGAACACCTCCAAATCTGTCAGATTGCACAGCCATCCCCTGTGTGCAGTGCTCATCAGTTCACCACACAGATTGTGTATTGTATTTAGGTGTGGACTCAGGCTTGACCACTGCAGACTGTTGCTTGTGTTCTTGTGAAGCCACCTTTTTGCCCAGTGGATGTAAGGTGTGGGCCATTGCTGTGTTCAATGTTGAAATACCTCCCCATATACAGGTATGTGGCAGACACCAGAAAGATTATAGCCACAAGGGACTGGTGTTTGAAACTGGTCATAATACACTCCAAATCGGCTATAGCCCCAGTTCAAAGTTGTGAACAGCAAACCAAAAGCAGGACACTGCCATCAGACTGCTTCACTGTGTGGGTAGTGTGCTTCTGCTGTTGTGCAGTGGTTTTATATGGCCAAAATAACACAACTGAATTGTGAACAAAGACAGTGTAACATTGTAAATGTGTTATGTTGTTATGAGACCACACATGCTTTTTGAAAAGCTGATGTATTGTTGTCCAGACGTTACCCAGGACTGGATGTTGTTTGTTGTGAGGAACAGCTGCTATTTTCCAAACACACCATATAGCCAAGACATGTGAATACCAAATAAGATTGTTGTCACATGTAGTACACCCACAGTATTTGTCAGAGATGTCTGTCACTCCTTTGGTGTTGCTGTATGGCTCCTGGCAGCCTCCCTGGACATTGTTGGTATTGTATCCTCCACATATATGTAGGGACGTCCACTTCTTCACAATGTCACTGTAGCACCATATTTGGAACACCTTTTGATGACTATCTGCACTGTGTTCCATGGCATATGCAATGCTGTAGGTATGTTTCTGTAGCCTTCTCCAGGCTGATACCTTTCTAACATGTGATCCCTTTGTAGCATGTTAAGCTATATGTGAACCATGGCTTTTGCTGTAGCAGCCAACTGTGGGTCTATGTTTGGATATCCTTAGTATATGAGCTGAGTGTTATTTGCAGTTACTCCAAGAGTCCATAATCAATGGCAGGTGTGTATGCAATATGATGTACTGCTGTGATTTTTGTCACATGGTCCTGCACCACAGTATGAGCTTCATCCTGTGCATACATATGCATCTAGTTTCTTGGACAATTTTCATGTCACATAGTTGTTCCACTGACAGATTTGTTTGTTTGTCAAGTACATTGTACAGATTATAGGTCACAGGACAGGTTGGATATATGTTTTGGTCTTCTGTATTGTGCTTACATTGTCATATATCAGAAATACCTGGCATTCTAATAGGTGTGTACACCTTTCATATCCACTGTATAACAGCAATGTCTACAATATGTACCTTCTCCTGGCTCTTTGTCCCCGCATTTTGCCAATCTTTATCCAGATGTTCTGCAATGACAGGTTTGTGAGGTAGGTATGCTACAGATATATGACATCACATGCAAATAGGCCCCTGTGATATCCACGGTGATATTAGGCAGTGAACCCCACTACAAGTGATCATGCAGATATTGCCAGATTGCTGTGTGTAACACCTTAACATGCCTGGGGTACTGGTGAGCCAAAACAGTAAAATCTCATACTCACCGGCTATAGGCTGCTGTACCTCATGTAGAGTCGAGGGGCTTAGGTGGTAAGGAGGGAGAGGTATTGTTAGCTGATTCACAATAGGCATTGTTCCAAGATTAATGCTACATTTATGCACAGGTACAGTATAAACTATGATATTACACAATTTGCTGTCCTTCACCATAGATGTGCACTTGTGTGCATAACTGAACCCCACCCACTTATTTTATTAATTTATCTATTTTACAGTTTGTTTACCAGGATAGTCCATTGGTCCAAGAAGACCCTGATTTCAAAGGAGTCCCGTGGAGAAAATCTACACGAGCAACAATATAATATGAAGACAACGCATTTATTGTTGTGCAATAGTATTGAAGAATGATGATATTACATAACATTATAAAAAATTTACAATTGCAGTGAAGATATGGTGACAAATGTAAAAGGTAAAATTACACACATATATAAGTCAACTAGAATAAGAAAACTGTTACATTTGTTAGAATGTGAAATAACACAAGGTTGACATTACAGTTTTACATGAAATCTTATCATAGTTAAATTAGGATGGGAGATGAGAGGTGAAATTGTTGAATCTAAGAAAGGTGGAACAATAACAAAAAAGAAAAAAAAAATACAGCAAGAGTACGAGTAAATGAGACAAATGAAGATAGCAGTAGTCAGAGAAGCTCAGTGTGATGAAGAGAAGAGAGAAGTAAAGGAGTGTGAGAAATGGGGAAAAACAGACGAGTCGTGTGTGATGAGAGCAGGAACATTCCCAGAGGCTTTTGAGATGGGAATGAAGCAAGGTCTTAAAGGTAGTGTGGTTGTCTAGTACCAATAAGAAGTGGCAGAGATTTCCAGAGGTGAGCTAGGGAAAAGGATAGTAGGTGTCTGCCTGGAGGATGAGCGGGCTTGTGCAGTTAAGACCTGAGACGTACCTCCCTGGACTACATGAAAAGAGAATTGGAAGAGTTCTCTGATCATGTAGCCCAGGCGGGTATGACCCTGAGTAGCATCCTGCCCTCACCAAGAATTATACCTTAGTATAAAGAAAAAAATGATCAATTTCAACAATTGGCTAAGCTTCTGGTGTCATTCAAAAGGGATCCAGTGTCTGTCAGCCTGGGATGACATGCTCGACAAGCCACGTTGCTTCACAAGAGACGGCTTGCACCTGCCACCCCTTGGCTTTTGAGTACTGGCCAAGGCTCTTGCTGCCCCCATAGTGCCTTTTTTAGGCAAGGCTCAAAATTCAAACCCACATCCGTAAACAGCACAAGTAAAAAAATGAGGGTTGTGCTACTCAATGCCAGGAGTTTAAATCTCAAAATGCATGCACTCGAAGCACTCTTAAGTATGGAGAACGTCGACATCTATGCAGTAACAAACCTGGTTCAAGGCTCCAGAGAGCACTCCAGCACTGCTGGGCTATAACTCATACCACACATTTCGGCCACAGAACATGGACCAAAACACAAAAGGAGGGGGTGTATCCATATTCATCAAGGATACCCACACCTTCAGGTTAGTGGCACAGCATGATACCTCTGAGATCATCCATGTGCAGCTAACACTGGACAAATCTTCAATGCAAATTGTGGCCTGCTACAGATCACCTTCCATGACCCAGGACCACCACTCCACCTTTCTGGAGACACTGTAAAACATGAAGGTCCTACCGAACACCCTGATATTGGTCGATTTCAATTACCCTACCATTCACTGGGAAAACTACTTGAGTACAAACTCCCAGGCTCAGCACTTCCTGGAATTTATCAACTCAAATGCCCTGGATCAGCTAGTAAACTCCCCTACCAGAGGCCACAACACATTGGACCTGGTCATCACCAACATGGGTGACAGGTGTTCCGTACCAGAGGTCAACCTGTCAATGGTTAGATCAGACCATAAACTAATCACCCTGAATGTTCACACCCCACCACCACTACCAACCAAGGAAACCACAGTGAAAAACTTTTCTAAAGCAAACTTCACCTTACTTAAGGCAGAGGTGGTAAGATTCACAGCCCCAACGCTAAAGGATAACACTGCCCAAGATGCAGAATCCTTTACAAGTGCATTCTATGAGCACCTACAAGGATGCATGGATCGTGCCATCCCTAGCAAAACCAAGATTCACTCCCCTAAGAGAAGGAAACCAGTCTGGTGGACCCCTGCCATAAACAGGTTATACAACAAAAGGAGGAAACTAGTGCAGAAAAAAAGCAAATCCCAAGAAGGAAAGACATCCTTGATCAGTATCAGTAAGAAAATAAGGTCCCTCATAAAATCATCCAAGGCTAACTTCGAAAGAAAAATAGCCAAGCATTCGAAAGATAACCACAAAGCCTTCTTTAGCTATGTCAAGAATTTAAGAGGCAACTCACAGATATGCTCTGAGCTAGTGCAAAATAGCACAAAACATACTGAACCTACTGATATTGCCAACATCCTGGCAGATAGATTCAGTGTAAACTTCACCTCCCTTTCACCTTCAAAAGAGCCCACAACAATACTGGAAAAGTTTAGTGTCCCAGAAGTCACAGAAGCACAGGTGAAAACAGCCCTTTCAAAAGCCAAAAACACAGCAGCAATGGGGCCAGATGGTGTCCCAGGCTGCATCTTGCACGAACTACAGAACGAACTAACCCCCCACCTAAACACTCTGTGCTACCTTAGCCTCTCCACAGGCTATGTCCTCAGAGAATGGCGCACAGCAACGGTTATTCCGCTCCACAAAAGGAGGGGCCACACCTGACCCTGTTAACTATCGCCCAATAAGCCTGACTAGCCTGGTCTGTAAGGCTATGGAGCGCATCATCATGGAACTCATTAACAAAGACATTGGGAACCTCCAAACACTTGACCCGACCCAGTTTGGCTTTGTTAAGGGCAGATCATGCCTACTAAACCTGGTTGACTTCTTCGAGACAGTCACCAAGGCCATAGATGAGGGAAAGGTGGTTCACACAGCCTACCTTGATCTCACCAAGGCATTCAACACCATTCCTCACTCGGGTATTATAGAAAAACTTACCAGCCTGAACATAAACCCCTACGTCACAAGATGGGTTGCCAACTGTCTTACAGACAGAACTCACATGGTAAGAATAGCGGGCTCCAGGTCCGACTTTAAACCAGTCACAAGTGGTGTCCTGCAAGGCTCGGTTCTGGGACACCTACTGTTCAGCATATATTTCTCAGAAGTACAGGCAAACACAGGAGGACTATGGCTAACCAAGTTCGCTGATGACTGCAAACTGGGAGCCATAACTGACTCTCCAGCTGACACGGACATCCTTCAAAAAGGCCTAACTGAGACAGACACCTGGTGACAAAGTCATGGCCTCAAGCTAAATGCCAAAAATTGCATAGTCATTCCATTTGGGAAAAACAAAACACCCACGAATTACCACATAGGCAGCAGCCCCCTTAATACAGAAGAGGTAATAAGAGATCTGGGGACCCAGGTAGATAGTAATCTCTCCTTTGACAATCATATTGCTAAAGTAGTTAGGAAATCCTTCTATGTGGCCCATCTAATTACTAAGGGGTTTGCATCTAGAAATAAAGAGGTTATAGTGCCCCTCTACTCGTCACTCATCAGACCCATCATAGAGTACAATGCCCCATTTGGGATGTACCTCACAAAACACTTCCAACAGCTGGAAAGACCACAAAAGCACCTCACCAAGAGGATTATTGGCCTCAAACATATGTCCTATGCAGCCCGACTGAAAAAACTCTGGCTGTACTCAGTGACATATCGCTTACACAGAGGTGATCTCTGCCTGACTTACAAAGCCATGTCCAACTCAGAATTGATGGACATGCTCCACCTAAAGAAATCCAAGTCACTGCGAGCCACGCGCTCTAGTGAGCTAAACCTCACCACAACAATAAATAGAACATGCTGGTGGGATAGATTCCTATCACAGAGACTCCCCATGCTTTGGAACAAAATTCCTAACTACATTAGGCAGAGCCCCTCACTAACACTCTTCAAGAGAAGCCTTGACGAGTGGATGGGTAACAGAAAATACACCCCTGGGATCACTTCATTGGCTCTGCTTGACAGAGGCTCAGTTAATTAATCAAATGGGAGGCGAAAGCCGACACACTCTGGCTAGGCTTATAAATGCCCTCGGGCAGATAGCCTAGTACCTACCTATGAACCTATAATGAAATTCTGGTTATTGGATCTTAGAAGTCTGTTGGGAATCTGCATTTTGAAGGAAGCAAGGGAGGGGTAGATGGAGGGATTACAGATGAGTTTATGGGCATGAGTAAGTTAAATGTAGGTAAGATGGTTGGGAAGTTCAAGCAAATTTAGTTTGTGTAGGGCATTGCAGTGGTGGTATTTGGATTTATAGCTGGTAGCAAACTTAAACATTTTCTGTAGACAAGTACTATTAAGAGTGACAGTGAAAGTCTACAAGAGGGTGGTGATCCCAGCTGTGTTATATGGATTGCAGACAGTGGCATTGAAAAATAAGGCAGGTGTCAGAGGTGGATGTGGCAGAGTTTATGTCATTAAGATTTGCACTGGGTGTGATGAGGGTATACAGGAGTAGGAACATGCATGTTAGGTGGTCAGCCCAGGTTGGATGGCTTGCTTGGGGCCAAAGGCAGAGAGTGGCAGGATTATGTTTGTTTGGACATGTGATGAGTAGGTATGCTGAGTATATTTGTGAAAGTATGAGGCTGCTGGGTAAGAGGAAAAGGAGAAGGCCTGAGGTAAGGTGTATGTATGTGCTGATAGCAGACATACAGCTGGTTGGTGTGAAAGAGCAAGATGCAGAGGGCTGGAAGACATGCAGTCAGATGATCTGCTGTGGTAACCCCCTAATGGGGACAGCCAAATGAACTGCAAGGAGATGTTGTAATGTTAATGTTCACAGGTTGCCAATTCTTTGCCAGACATAACACAACTGATTTAGTACATAACTACAAACCTGAGGCACACATATGGTCAGTGTGCATAACACTGGACAGTTGAATGGTATGAGCTCATTATATCATATGCAGTTCAACACACACAGCTGCAACAGTATTCCACTATGCAAATACCCTGTACAGGTCCCTCACATTTCTGATACAGACATGTATATCATAGCAGTATTCACAATTAACATATGGATATATGCGACATCCAAGTAGCTGGCCTGGGAGTGTCACAGTCAGTATTATTCAAACCACACTCCAGTAGTAGTCATATGTGACTGACTCAGGGGCATGAGCTGTGCTGTATGCCACTACAGACAGACACAGATGCTATGGCGATAGGTTCTGATCAGCAGTATATCAGTACAGCAAGTGTTGTTGAGAAATATTTGTTGAACTTCTTATTTACCTCTTTTACATACCCCCTACTACATTCCATTACATTATTATTTGTTTCACATACCTTTTTTTTTTTGCCTGTTTCAGTTGCTGTATTTCACAGGTAGACAGGTCTGTCTCACAGATTTTTTTGTAGTCTGGTTGTGATGGTCATGCTTTTTGTTTGTTTTCATTCTTTCTTTCTTTCTTTCTTTCTTTCTTTCTTTCTTTCTTTCTTTCTTTCTTTCTTTCTTTCTTTCTCCCTCTCTGGTAGATGTAGAAAAATACATCTGTTTTGCATAGGCAGCAGGTTGACCTTTGTAGGTAATGTACCATAAAAACCACTGTTGGCCAGCAGATATGTGAGTCGAAGTAAAAAAATGATGAAAATACCAACGGATTACAAAAAAAACATGACTTTAACGACCAGACCGGTTTTGGCAAAAAATGCCTTCTTCAGTGATACATAGTCAAAAAAGCAAAAGCAATAAGTCATGAATATTTATAAACACGCTCAAATAATAAGAAAATGCCCAACCCATAAAGGAAGTGGTATGTTCCCGCTCCCAAAAATACAATTCATAAATTAAGATTATGAGAATCAAACTCAACATAATAATATTAATAATAAATGTGACAGCGTGAATAAATAAAATGGACAAGGATAGCATATAACATTGTATACAGAATAATACAAAAAGCCCGCTGAACTTCCTATATAGTCATATAATAAGCTACATTTCATTGGAACATTGAGAAAAAAAAAAAATATATATATATATATATATATATATATATATATATATTTATAATATTGCAAAAACATGGGGAAAAATATAATGCACAAAAAATACATCTAAATGCATAATCTCACCAATGAAATATCACCTCACAAAACCATATAAACGGAACAGATATAAGATAGGTAAAAGTCACAAAACCATGATAAATCGAATCTAATGTGTTGAACTAACATAAAACCATTATAAGTCTGACATAATATGTTGGACTAACATAATACACAAAAAATGTAAACAATATAACACAAAAATGATAGATCACAATTATACCACTGGCATATGGGTTATGAGAATGATTTATGAACATTGACTATTAAAAATATTTTTTTGATCCCATTTGCAGTATATCTATGGTGATGTGGCCTACATTTGTTTCTGCTCTAACAAGTTGATTATTTAACTGATCAGGGTAAATAAACACTGTAACAACTGTTTTTTATTGTAACTAGGACAATAACTTTTTTTGATTAGGGCAAATAATCATTGCAACAACTATTGTGCCAAGGACAGAATTAGTTGTCAGTGTATGCTGTTTACTATTTTTATTTTTTAGTACAGCTATATTGGAATGATTTATATACATTTGAGCGACTTGTTTACTTCTTGGGGAGAGGTACTTAGTCTGTATCGGTCTCATTGTTTTTAGGGGTTTTGGCATTTACATATGTCTACCCATAGTTTACATTCTGGGTCTTTCCAATATATCATCTGTACAGTTGGATTCTTGGCTTGATTTATATTATATAGTATCCCACTAGGGCTGCTCTGTGACCTAATTTGATGAACCTTGTATTAACAGGATTTATTACATGATTTCAGGGGCTCTGGCATCTATATTTGTATGTTCGTTGTTTCTTTTTTGATTCACAATTGTATTTTTCAGTACAGTCGGATTTTTGATATTAATTACACCATACAACATTTTATTAGGCTTGTTTTAGGACTAAAGCTATTGGAATTTGGACTAGCACTTGGACCATCTTCTATTTAGGAGATCTTGGTACTGAACAGTGTTTTTTCATCCACTGCAGTTTGTTTTTTAGTATATTGCTTATTATCTCTTACATTATATCAGGGTGTACCTCCGATATTGGACATTTATTTAGATTTACCTTTATGGTTGTCTAAGACTAACAACGGTGCAGTATTGGAACTTGTCCTAGTTTTTATCACTCTTATATTAACTATAATTTTACTTGCTTAATTCTATTTTAAGTGTGGTACCCTGAATGACATCCATATAATCTGATATCAGTATTATAGGCTATTAACTGATTGTTTCCTCAGGTTTGTCAGCACTGTTAGCAATATATACTTTTCCTCCATATATTAACAGCATGGACCTGGAACAGCTCTTATCAGGATTACGTGCCAATCAGGAGGACATTGGTGTGTTTGGTATTGGTTCCTCACCAGGCAATAATCCAACTGAGTCCGAACAACAATTACCCCAAGATTTTGATTTGGCTTTTCATTCTTTAACTAAGGGGTTAAAAAATCTTAGATCTAATATCTAGCACCTTAAATTATTTCATGCCTATCTGAGCAAAAATATTGCTCCCAGGGGCTTAAGGGTCCAGTTACAACCTCTGGTCGGTAGACCAGAAGACAGATTAATCCAGGAATGGAATGAAGCCCTTCAGACAGCATCCATGTTATTTGTTAATATATTGGCTCAGTATTATGGGAGGATGGTGGACACTAACCTCATTGAGGTTAGAACAATGTGTCAGGAATGCAAAAAATTTGAGCATCTCCCTATCTTCCAACAATCCATCAATAAATTGTCTAAAGAGCTGACAAACCATGAGAAAATAATCAAAGAAAGGAAAATTAAAAAATTTAATAGAGATAACCTAGACTACCAAAGAGGATGCCCATTTCAGGCACATAGGACTGTGAGATTTATGGATGTTGGACAGGGGTCCACACCTACTAGAATGAGAAAAAGACCCAGGTCTGTTCTGAAAACTAGAGACAAGTCCAATACCAGCACATCAGGGGAAGATTCCTCATTTACTGACAATGATAGTGTTGGACACCAAGAATCACCTAATCATAAAAAATCAAACATTACTGTCCCTTTATTCATGGCATCAGGCATAGAGGTGGACGTAAACACAAACACGGTCATAAAACCCAATTCCCTGGAGGGATTGATACAAAACTTCTTAACATAACTAACTGTGAATATCAAAATATTTTGAATCTGTCGGATGTAACATTGATGAATAAGAAAAACTTTTGAATAAAGGACTTGAATTAGTACCCGGGTTTTTCTCAGATGAATATCATATTGTTAAAGATATCACCAGTTTCTGTCATAATCTTAACCTTAAACTGTTTTTTGTTGACAGAGAGCCTCAAAGACCTACCGAATTCAGATTTCTCAAATCTGAATTTCAGCCTCCAATGAATAAACATGTGTCTATTTTTATGCAATCTGTACTCGGAGATTTACATTTTCAACATAAGGAATATACTATGCTTGGACATAATTTATCACCGCCGGAAACTATTGCCCTACAACAATTATGCAATAATCACAATATTGCAATTTTACCAGCAGACAAGGGTGGAGCGGTGGTGGTTATGAATATGAGTTACTACCTCAGTGAGGGCAGATCACAACTTTCTGACACTAGATGCTATATGCATATGGTCATTGATCCCACTCCAGTTTTTAAAAAGCAGATTGATTCCTTCCTGCATTTAGCTGAGGAAGAAGGTATCATTAATAAGACTAGTGTTGAGCACCTCACTGTTAAAGATCCACAGAAACAAATTTTATACCTTCTCCCCAAAATTCACAAATCCATTTCTAACCCTCCAGGAAGACCAATTGTTTTGGGCATCGGATCCTTGACTGAACCATTATCCATGTTTCTTACTCAACATCTTAAACCTCTATTGAGCTTTGTCCTGGCAAGACTACAAGATACTACACAATTTTTACAGATCATTCAGGATACACAGTTGGAACCTGCTTGGCTTATGTGTTCACTAGATGTCAAAGCCTTATATACCAGTATTCCACAATGGGCAGGTCTACAAGTACTACAATATTGGTTAGATCGGTCTGCCCTATATCCTCCTGGATTTAATACACTTCTTATTTGCATGACTGAACATGTGTTAAACAAAAACATTTTTTATTTCCAAGGGGAATGCTATTGGCAGCTCCAGGGTACGGCTATGGAAGCTTCTTTTGCTCCAATTTATGCCAATCTCTTTATGGCTTTTTTTGAAGAATGCATGATTTATGAACCACTACATAACATCTGTCTTGTGGAAATTGATATATGGCGTAGATATTTGGATGATTGTTGGATGGTGTGGCGGGCGGATGCCACATATTTGCAGGAATTTGTTGAGTATCTCAATGGCAATATATGGGGAATTGAGTTTATGGTAACATATAACTTACAATCTATTAATTTTTTGGATGTTACTGTTACTAGGAAAAGTGATCATACTTTGAATACTAAGACCTACCACAAATATCCCCAATATAATACCTTATTGCATGCTTCTAGCATGCATCCACGCCACACCATCCGCAACATACCAAAGTCTCAATTCATGTGGATGAAACGTATTAGTTCTACACCATTCGAATATGAGAAAGCCAGTTTGGATTTATATCAGAGATTTGCCAATAGAGGTTATAAAGAACAGGATATAGCTAGGGCATTGGATTGGTCTACTAATATTGATAGAAACACCTTATTACAATACAAAACACAGCCTAGTGATTCATCTCTGTCTACTATAAGGTTTGTCACAAGTTATGGTAGAAATCATAATGCCATCAAGGGCATTATAAACAAACATTGGAACATTCTAATGGCTAATGAACAGCTAAGACCACTTTTGGGATCTCGGTGCCGGTTCGCATATAGGAGAGGAAAAACATTGGGCTCACTATTTTCTCACTTCAAACATAAGGGAAGTGGGGGGGGCAACATACAAGCAGCTTACTATGTCTGGGGATGAATTATTGGTAACCTTTCCTTGTGGTCACTGTGGATCTTGTAAACAGGTTTGTAAACTCAAACAATTTACTAGCCAGAATACTAGTAGAGTGTACGATTACAGAATTTTTGGCAATTGCAGCACTAGCTGGGTAGTATATTTAGCCACCTGTCAATGTTCGGCCTTCTATATTGGCCAAACTTCCAAATCACTTAGAACTCGCATTAATAAACACAGAAGTGATATTAAGAATAAAAAAGAAATCAATGCTTTATTTCATTACACATTGAAACATCCAAATGTTTATTTTACTTTTATGATTATTGATAGAATTATTGGTGATCGGAATAATTCTCAA
>NC_056745.1:170887218-170922218 GCF_019279795.1 Protopterus annectens | reverse complement strand
ACACTTCCTGACTGTCTGTACACATTTTCACAAAATACTAGTTGAAATCATGCATAGAGCTTACTACTACTCCTGGGATTTGAACCATGATTGTTTCTGCTAAAATATAACAAGTGTGTGTTTCATCTGAAGGAGCTACTGAAAAACTGCTGTCTGTTCTTTGAATGATTTCTTTCTCATTCTGTCTTTGTTGTACAATCTGACCTTGTAATTACAAAACAACATTCTTATACCTACATTCCTATGCATACCTTTTGACATAGCACAGTGTGGAAAACAGTGGTTAACACAACATTACTATTCAGATATCAGATCATGGTGCATGACATTTTTAATATCTGTTAATATCGTGTCTTATAGAGGCACTAACTTTGTCAGGTGAGACTTGACTGTTTAATGCTTTCAGAGCTATAGCTGCTATGCATAACATGCAAACATTTCAAATGATTCCATACCAGAGTAAACACAACCAGTCCAGGGATTTGAATTTTTTGACAGGCTGTTACAGTTTTATTTGTATATAACCTATATGAGACTATTACTGTAACATTGTCTGCTTTATTCAGTACAAACCATACCCATTTTTAATACTGCCAGGTGACATTCTACTCCTTTATATTTATTTGGTATGAATACTACAAACTAGATTGTTACAAACTAGATTGTTACTCACCACTCTTGTGATGCAGCCTTTGCAAGCTGCTGGCATGGGATTCCTGGTTTTCAGTTTTCAGTCCACTCAGCTGGAGCTGTAATGAAGATAGATAAACATTTATGCATACCTATCCATCGCATACACAGGCTGGAATTTGGTAAACAGTTGTTGATATGAATACTTACACATGCCAGGGACATCACCCCTCTGCCTTGCTTCTTGGACCCACTGGCCCAAGATCTCCTTCTTCCTCCGCTTCAAGTCAGCATAGTGGTGCTGGACCGGCTCACCAGTTTGAGGGATGCCAGTGGCACTGGTGAGGTCACAGGTGAGACTTTCCCAGGCCTTCACTTTATATTGGGAGCCCTAGTACTGGTCCTGCAGCAGTCTCACGTCATGGTTTTTAACAAGAAGTCCAACCATGATCTTGGACTCCTGTATGCCCCAGCGCTGTGCCCAAAAGGGCATGCCCTCTCCAACACCTGCCATGCTGCCTACAGTGGGGAGCTACAGCCAGTTATGAGCTATATTCCCACCTGCAAGATTTAAATATGGCCGATTTCCCACCCTTTGTCATGATTGGACGGTTTTGAATATGCTGAGCTAAGCTAAGCTACAATCAAACCTGCTTAGCTAAGGTTGGCAGTGCTTAAAGGGAGAGGGTCAGCACTGCTTACCAATGGGCAAATCCACTTAGCTGGGCTACTCATTGCTTAGCATTCATATTTACACAATGCTTACACATGGTCAGCATAGCTGTGCAATGCTTAGCATTGCTTATGTTTTATTTTATGGACTACCACCTGTATGGGATTAATTCATCATTCCTGACATATTATAAATGTGTTTACCTTCCCTGATACCCCCCTCAATGTGCTTTCATTACATTTATTCTTGTGTGACTATATTGTATGAGGCACTTGTGTTTATATGGGGGTTTCACAACTTTATTACACAGACACATCACATCTGAACCTACTACACTACTCTGGTTAATATATATATGTATTATTTACTACCTAATTATTAAAAAAATAAATGATGTACTGCTTTCACATGCAAAAGGCTAATTGACTTTGCTGGGGTTCGAACAAGGAACAACTATTTGTAAGGCAAACACTCTAACTACTTTCTATTTCTACATTGCTATGTTTTGTAGTATATACCTGTATAGCTCCTTATGATGTGTAAGCTAGGCTGAGCAGAACTGTGTGATGCGCACACATGCTAAACTACGCTTAAACTTTATTGGGGACTTAAAAAAATTCAGCTGTTGTTTTATTTTTGTACTGTAGGGGTGTGCAAATTGATTTCTGTGACATTATCTGTGGGAGGGAGGCTGTACTTTTACAATGGTGATGACATGGCAGGCTTTGCATTTGAGGTATGCTTCACGGATGCAAACAGTGTCTGCCATGCCTCTCAGCTGTACAGATTGTCACACACTGCCCGGATACTTGCCTTATATTTTTGGTCCATTTTTCATAGAATTATGGCTTTCGGGTGGATTACTGGCAAATCATTAAAGATTGCAGTTAGAAAATACTGACAGACATTTGCATTTTAGACTTCATACCCTTCAGCACATTCATGCTATTGCATAACCTGTTATTCTATCAACTTTCTAAGTCTGTATGAGACAGACTTATTTGCTTTCTACATACTTCTTATTCTAAGAGGTTGAGAGGTATTCAGTGGACACTCTCGCTGCCATTACATTGCCGTATGGCAATTATGGAGTGCAGGGGGCATATGTACTGTGAGAGCACTGCTCTCAGACACACCCCCTGCACTCGCACACAAAACCATGCCCATTTTAGAGCATAGCAGCACACCTTCATACATATGCCATGCTGCACGGGAATGGCCCCTTCCATGCAGGAGAAGTTTGCTGAATCCTGGGGTCTACCTTTAAATTTACAGTAAAAAATAATGCATGCATTTTATTGTGATTTTAATGACTGTTAAATTTTGCTGTTAAAGAGTTTAGGTTTCCTGCCAGAATTTATGTTTTAGCTATTTTATTATTATTTTTTTGCTGCAAGTTTCCCACCATATCTTTCAGTCTTTGAGCATTAACATTTGTAACAATGACCTTTAAAAATCATAGCAGGGAATTCAAAAGAGGAGTACTTTCTTATTTTTTCACAATTGCAGGTCTGCATATACTAGTCAGTATAGAGTTTGTGGTGGGGAATTTTTGCATAAGCTTAATTTATTAATTAAATAAGGACTTGGTTGCTGTTATGCTCTAGTATGAGACCATTTCTAATCAGTGTTGAAAGGTGTTTAACAAAAACTTGCTAAGCACCTTTCTTACATCAGAATTATAATTAACAAAGCTGTCTTCTCAGATTCAGAGCTTGATTATTTTTCTCCCTTAACTATGTTTTCGTTAAGTTTAGCAGTTGTATTAGATTTGTTTGTTTACAGAAGAGTCTAAATTAATTTTTTAAGGATTTATGTTTTATTAAGCAGCAATTAATTGTGAAAGCTTGCTACAGGTGTTAACTGTGTCACTTTGGAAAAGGGTGTCTCCACAGAAATTATTAGATTTCATGTTTTTTTAGCACTTTGTTAGATATGTATATTTTTTATGTGGGTGATAGGTTTCAAGCTGTTTAGGCATCCTGAATTCTGATATAGAAACTTATGGGTGCTATTTAGAAAGATGAGGATTAGCTATTTTTGAAGGATGGTCAGGATAATTTTTGTTAAGATGATGCAGTGGTGGCTTCTAACTGGACAGTCAGCGTTAATCTTAGCAGTTCTGTGAAAGTTTGCTCCAGTTTTGATACAAAGGTTTTTGATAAATCTGAGTACACTATGCATCCATAGAATGCTATGGAATACATTACAATGGGCATTATTTTTTTGTTTGGTAATTAGAAATGATGTAGTGCCTTATTCTATATAAGGTGCCAAGAGCTGTATTATACTTTATGCAACTATTTGGATCTGGTTTTCAAACAAGATGGAGCTATGTATGAGTATGTCAGGGTACTTTAATCTGTATGCATGAGGTGTTTTATTACATGATGCTGCAAGAATCTGAAATTTGGGAGATTGTGAGGTTTTGTAGTGATCAGAACACAACATACTGGGGTTGCATTTATTAACAAAACAGAGTTGGACTCTTAGCACCCAGTTCCCTAGGGTGAGGAAGCCTTCTCAAAGGTGTTTCACTGCTATAGAGTGGTGTTTAGCAGCACATGGTAGAGCTGTGTCTTCTGCATATTGAATGACCTTCGGGTGTTTGGTTTGGCCTGTCGTTTTATTTACATATAAGCTGAGTCAATAGGAACCAAGAACTGATCTTTGTGGAAGACCTTCATTTTAATATAGTCAGTTGATAAGTTTGACCCCCACTTAACTGAGTGTTCACTCTATTGAGTAACTTTTAATCCAGCTTATGTAATAGGAGATACATTTAGGTCTGCTTTTTTACTGGGTCCCTCTTGACTGATGGTATCAGAGACCTTGGAAATGTTCATGAAAAGTATTCCTGCTATATAACCTGAATTTGAGTTGTCTTTAACATATAGGCAACTGAGGTAAGGACAGCTGTGTTAACTGAAATAGCTTTATACCAAACCACCAACATTGTTAGTACAGGAGTGTCAACCAGATGCAAAATCAATAGGAAGCCAAACCACAAATGTAGACTTCCACCATGTAAAAGCGTTATTGAAAATAAAAGCTGTGCACATTCGTTCCATGAACCGGAACTTAATCAGAACATGCTTTCCACATTAAACACTTTCTTTTATAAACTTTAATTTAAAGAAACAGTACCAATTTTATACAAAAAAATTTGCATGAATTAATAAAAAACATTTTAACTTAAATAGCAGTATCCTAGATATAATTTATATCTAGGATACTGCTATTTAAGTTCAAATATAACATATTCCTGTAAATGAAGTTTGGGAACAAAACAATTTGTCCAGAGACATCTTTGGTAATGGTTAGAGAGAGATAAATGGTGGTGGGGGGGCAGGAATTTGTTGGAGAAGAGGGTTAAGATTAAGAAATAGAGATAGGTTTGATTACATTTTGGGAATGGGGAGTTAATTTGTTAAAGAGACTTTTAATGAAGTGAGGTAGATGTAGGGTGACATTTAGTTTCTTTATAGGCGTGCAGCTGGGAAAAGGAATCATATTTTAGCATGTACTTGCTATTGCAGGCTTACGTCCAAGATGACCTGAGGATACTTCAGAATGCAGGTAAGCCTTGGGTTAAAAACAGGTGGTGTGAGAGACAGATTGATGGTGAATTTTTATTTTTTGTGTGTGTGTGTGTGTGTGTGTGTGTGTGTGTGTGTGTGTGTGTGTGTGTGTGTGTGTGTGTGTGTGTGTGTGTGTGTGGCAGTTTAATGCTTAGTGATTTTCCTTTTGAAGGGGAGCACACAGGTTTTCTGGGGATAGTGAATTAGGGTGCTTGGAGTTTGCCATGCAAGTTCTGCCACTCGTGGTTGCATTTACGTAGTTGATGTTAGTTTAATTATTATGAGTGGTAGGACCCATTCCTTAGGTTATGGCCTCAGTTGACTGAAGATAATTTAGTTGGGGCCTTCTGATTCTGTTACAGCAGTTTTTTGGGTAGTTCCATTCAGGCTTCTCATGGTGGCAGGTAAATAGTGCTAGTGTTATTTTGTTATTATTTCAGGTTGGGTTTGCAGGCATGCTTTCATGGTCTTTGGTTGCTTGCAGGTACTTATGTGGAGTTGTGCTAGTAGACAGTGAAGTTTTGTGCATTGGTGGTCTGTGATGGTGCATTGCTTTCTCTGCAAGTGGTAATGTATGTGGTTTCCTTTTGGAGAATTGCCAGAGGGAGTAAAAAAAAAAAAAAGCAAAACAGGCATAGTCCACTAGCCAGGTGGAGAATGGCAGTTGGTGCTTTGTGTACGTATATGATAGACATAGAGTTTGACAACAGGGGCCCAGTTTAGTTTAGATCTGATGGAGTGCACTTGAATGAGTTTGGTTTAGATTTGTTTAATGTACATTTAAGTTTATTTTTAGAAGGTCTGGTGAAAGTTCTTTTATAGGAGAGGGGGAACAGTCTGTGGTCAGGCTGATGGGCAGAGAAGAGGGGGCAGGCTTGTCTGTCTTCTGTTCCTCCTCTTGTTGGGTGTTGATGCAATGAGTTTGGGGGAGGAAAGTGAGCAGTAGAATGATGCTTGATTAATAAAATAAGTGAACAAAGGTAAGGGCACTACTTATTTGGGCAGGGTAAGTGGGGTACGCTGCCCTGATGTATGTTATAAGGATTTTACATGTGGTTACAAGGTTATTTGTGTTACAATTAACATTTGAAATGAAGTAATAAAGTTATGCTTGAAATTAGTAAAGATCATCAAATGTCATTTGGTGTCACATGTATTATCAAAGAAGATTGGGGCAATATTTATTAAGAACATTTTTAGTTCATATACCAGTATTAAAACAAATATTAATACAAACTAGCAAACAAAACAACTCCAATCTAGACTCAAACACATTCCTGCAGTTTAACCAAAACCATGTGTGTAAAATAATAATTAATTTTTATTATTTTTTATATAATAAATATTTGTGCACCTACAATTTAGTTGTCCTTAATTTTAACACAGGAAGAATGGATATAGTGTCAGTGATTCCTGGTGGATTCATAGCTTCCAAAATAAGTTGCCATAGTGACTCTTTAAACTCAAGTCTAGATTTTCATTTTTCACCCCACAGGTTACAAATAACTTTATCAAGTGCACCAAACCTTTATTTACAGGATTTGATATTGTATAGATGCTCATAAATTCTTTTATGAAATGCCTGTTCTGTTTTTCCTTTGTATAAACTGGGACTGTTTAAATGGATTGCTATGTACACCACTCCTGTAGTCTTACAATTTCCTTTTATTAATCAACAAACTGCCCCAAATGTTAAGAAATTACTTGATGTGGGTAATAATGAGACCATTAAGGGAACAGATACTTTACATGTGGGCACAAGGAGGTGAGGAGCATTCAAACAATGTCCATTTATCTTAACAAAGAATCCCTGAACCGTAAAAATAAGTTTAAGAGTAGAATTAAGATTTGAGAACAGCTCTTCAGTACACCCCAGAATGTCTAGAATCCCATCACTTCTCAGGGTTGAGAAACCCCCAACCCCCCAGCTTAGTTTCATTTATTTCATTGCAGTGTTGTCAGGATGGAGTAAAAAGCTAAAGAGTAAGACAAGGTGTAGAGACAAAAGAAAGATATCATCCAGTTGGGGTGGGCAAGGAAGAGTTAACACTTTGGGCTGAATAATACCTAGTATTATAGATTCCTTCTATGACTTTAATATCTTTATGAAATAGACTTGCTTTCTGCAATTCAGTACTCACAGTTTCATACATGTGTTTCTAAATATGAAGAACATAAAAAGAAATCAAAGGGTGTGTGTGTGCCAAGAAATGGGCCTTTGGAGTTCTAAATGTCAATGACATTCACTTCACCAGTAGCTCCCTCTACTACATCTTTTCTGGATCCACTACTGCTCTCTTGACAAAATGTTGGATTTCTTCCTTGTATCTCTGTAAATGTAGGGATTGGTGCACCAATCCATGCTATGTGCCAAAATCTGACAGTGGCTTTGTAAATTAATTTATGCTTACTTTGTAAATGCAGGTTTTCAAAGCAAATCTCATGTACATGACAAAACCCATGAAATGACATGGTTGATGTAGAATCTAAAATAAGAAACACTGCAAAATAACTATGATATTCAGCAGTTATGCAATCAGCAAATAAAGATGTCATGTTTGTGCTGGTTTACGTGGATTTCTTGGAAGGGCTCTATACTAAATTCTCAGCATAAACAACTATTAGAATTCAGAAGATTAGTGAAGTTGATTATATATGCATATATAATTTCAGAATAAGCCTGTAGGAATCTTATAAATGGATATTAAAATTTTGATAAATTTAACCAGATTATACAGATGCATACAATACTGTGGTGGTGGTGCTGCGGTAGCGTTGTCGCCTCACAGGAAGACTTTGTCCTGTTCGATTCTCAGCTAAAGCATCTTCTGTGTGGAGTGCTGCGGTAGAGTTGTAGCCTCACAGGAAGACGTTGCCCTGTTCGATTCTCAGCTAAAGTGTCTTCTGTGTGGAGACATGCGTGAATGGGCGTACCTTCGTTGAAGGTTGTGCATCAGGGCTGGCAACTCGGTACGTAAAAATCTACTGCCAATCATTAGCGGACCGGAGTTCCACTGTGGCAACCCCTAACCGGGAAAAGCCGAAAGATACAACATACAGATGCATACAATACAATGTACTTGCACTGGATACTTTTGGTGAAAGAACAACTTATTTACAATGAAGAATCAAATTAACATTCACTTTAAACTTAGAACAGATAAGCATATTTTTGCTTAACATAATTTTGGTAACTTACTTTTCAACTTTAGTCCAGTTTTAAAATTTCTCAGTGGACCATAACAGTCATTGAAATTAAAAGCTGGTGCTTCACCTTGCCTTGCAACCCCTCAGCTACTTCTGCAAGTAGGCTTTTCATACATCTTGAGTAAATTCACATGGTGTCAATTGAATTCTGCAGTACTTCTACAGTTTCTTCTGGTCAGGTTCCAACAAGAGTCTCCATTCTTATAAGCAAATTCCCTCTCTTTGAGCCATTCATACAAAAAACAAGCATTTCTGAGATGCCAGTAATGAGCACCAAACACCTTGATCTCTGCCTGGACAATGGACTCCTGACTGGCCCTTGCCATGGTGGAATCAGATGGAAGATTCCCCACCCCTACTGAATTAATGAAATATATTCTGATAGTGAGAAATTCAGTGTTTGGTACAATTGTGGGATGGAAATACCTAGCAAAGCAAAAACAGAAGCCTGTTTTATTATAGAGTCTAGCAAAGTATGATCTTCAAACAAGAGAGATTCCCAGTCATCTGAATGAATGACTAAGTCATCCAGTTAGGCTTTGGCTTATTAGCAGAGGGCATCAATGTTTTATTCATCAGCTTCTGAAAGGTGGCTAGGGCTCCATGATAGCCAAATGGTAACCCTTTGCACTTAAAGAGATAATCATGGGTTGTAAAAGCTGTTTTTCTTTGGCAGAGCTGTTAATTATTGTCTGCTATTACCCCCTTTGTCAAGTAGTGTTGTGAAATATGTGGCCTTTCCTAGGTTTTCAATCACCTCATCAAATCTAGCCATTGAATAGTTATCAAACTTCAAAATAATACTCATTTTCCTATTGTTATTGCAGAATCGTATACTTCAATAATACTTGGGGATTAGCATTACTGAGTTGCTCCATTTGCTTTGTGATTCTTCTATTATTCCCAGTTTGAGCATTTCTTGATCTTCTTTTTTCTTATGTTTATTAATTGTTTTTGTGACTCTGGTACTCTATAACGTCTGAGTTTAACCTTCACGCCAAGTGTTGTCTCTATATTATGCTCTTTTAGTTTAATTCTCTCTTTCAGGTATTTCTGACTACACACATTTTTTTTCTAGCAAAAACTTCTTTCAGTTTCTCCTTTTGTACCTTTTACAAGGATCCCTCTACTTGTACTTTAGGTAGAGACTTCCTGGTGTCTTCCACAGGAACGTTAGCTTAAAAGTTCTCTGCAGAATTCTCTGCTTCTGTCCTTCCAAGACTTCAGCACATTGACTTTGCAAACTTTTCTTACTTTCTGTTCCCTGGCTGTCTAACATTACAGTTTACTGCAGCTATTCATTCCATCATCTAAAACAATGACTGCTATTTGGTCAGAACTTGTTTTCCATAGAGAGCACTAGCACAAGTACCTGATCTCCTCGGTTAAATTCCCAAACTCAGGAATTCTTATTATAAACTTGTTGCATTTCTTCAACTCTCTGCATCTGCTCCCTTACAAGGGATGCCACCCAAATTAATCTATTCTGTAAATTAAAATAATGTTCTTTTATACTTTTAAATGGTGTCTTTCTCTTCTACCTTATTTACTTAACAATGTCAATTATCCCTCTAGGCTTATACACCTGCCACATGAGGAAACTCCCTTCAACCTTATGACACTTCTTCAATTGCAAACAATAAGTAGGATAACTGGTCCCATTTTTTTCCATCTGCATCAACAATTTTCCATAGCATGGGTTTCAGTGCTGCATTAATGTTTTCTTCTAATGCATCAATCTGTGTATAGCAGACGGATGTCTTCAGCTTTATGACTATGAAAGCACTTACATAACTGATGCAGCACTCTTAACATAAAGGGAGTGCCTTGCTCAGTAAGTATCTCCTTACAGATATCTTTTCCAGAGTATAACAGTACATGTCCCCCAGTAACAGCCTTACAGTTAACTTTGCACAATGACACTGCTTGTGAAAATCTGGTATCATAGTCCATTATGACTAGTATAGACTGATTCCCATTGTCAGATTTTACAAATGACCCCCCAATATCCATGACAATTCATCCAAATGGTGCTTCTATAATATGAATTGGCATCAAGGAATTTTATATTTGAGATAGTGTGCAGTTTTCTGGCATTCTGGGCACAAAGCATAGAAGGTCACTCTATGTCTTTTAATCTGCCTGGCCAGTAAAATTTGGCAAAATATCTTGCCTTGTTCCCATGTCACTAATATATGAACATAGGATAACTTTATTATTAGTGCACTGCAAACTTTTTAGGGGTCTATATTACATCGTCGATCTTCAAAAAGTTTGAACGATGTAATATTGAATCATAATATCCAAAACACTAAAATAGCGAACACAAAGAACAGTGATTTTTTTTCCCAGGGAAAAAAAAAACGCTGTTCACTAACAAAACAAAACAAACAAAAAAAAACTGCAACCTGAAACTTAACCTAAAGTGGTGGCTTTGCCCCCACAACCCCCACACAACCCCTACTTAAATATACCAACTCCGAGATTGCACCACAGTGGAGGAAATAGCAAAGCCCTGAAAACAGCCCACCGATTTTTTTCCCCGGGAAAAAAATCGATGTGCCGTGGCTTCGCTGTTTTCAGGTTTCTGACTCTCTTGTTCGATATTACATCATTCGAACTTGTTGCAGTTCAACAATGTAATATAGACTCACTTTTTAGCACTAGCATATGATGAAAAACCTCTTCCCTTTCTTTATTTTATGTATATAAGAGTCATCTTTTAACTCAAATAAGGTTAAGAAGTAATGGGAACGTCTTGTTCACTGTCTTCCCCTACAATGTTAGTTACATTCTCTGTTGCTTACATAATGTGTCATTTCCCAATTATGCCTGTTTAAAGTTTATGCAGCTTACATGCAAGACTGCTAACTCAGAATTACTTTCCTCATTAACCTGGGGAAGGTATAGTTTAATCCCCTTAAAATACTAGCACTGATTACTCAAAATACAGATTTTTCTCACCAGCATAAGGTAGTAAACTAAAATCACCTTCTGTTTCACTTTTTGGGATATCAGCATAGGCCTCTTGAGTACTCTCTTAGATTTTAGCCTGCTTTCCCCTACTTTGTTTGAGCCAATACCACCATCTGACTTTCCTTGACTTTCTTTATGTTGTCCTTACAGTGACAAGGGTATCCCAGAATAAAAGCTATCATATTTACTTATTACTTACCTTACACATTGCAAAGATCTTGCCTTTGTTTGAAGTTTGTCTTGCACTAGGAATATTCTCACAATTTTGCTTTCTCCTGCTTACTTCACTTTCTATACTCACTTTGGCCTGAAGGTTCTTAAGTCAAATGCTTTCCTTTTTATATTTTAATTCTGTCTGTTTCTGTAGTATTATTTTATAAACATTTATGTATATAATTCTAAATTAAACTGACTTTTACTTCAGAGTTTCTGAAAAGTTCAGTTTCAGTTTTATACTTATATTTCATACAGTTTTGAGTTTTTGTTGGATTGTCATTGTGGTATGATTATTATAAAAAACAGCATACTTTTTTACTATCTAAGCATGGCTCTTCTGATTTTGGTTCTGGATCTCTGTCCAGGTGTCTCTTCTTCTTTATCCACCAGTGTTAAGTCCAAAAAGTCAATGGGAGTAGGTCTATATAAAACAAATGTTTGTTCAGTTCTCCAGCAAGTCAAAATACTAGCCTAAATGTCTTTACTAATTAAATTAAAGCAAACTATTAGTGGTCAGTTCACATAACCCTCTCAGAATACAGTCTTGAAAATAAAAATACAAGGCTGCAGGCCCTCTCCCAGGCTCAATATGCAACTTTCTAAGCAAGTATTCATATAGAATACATTCCTCATGTTCCACTGCTCATGTTTACAACAAATGGGCTCTCTTACTAAACATTGTCCAAGTAAAGAACTAACTTCCTGAGTTTAGCCCTCTAGGCACTTCATTTTATACCATAGTAATGGGTGATTAGGACTTTGTGATCTAGCTAATACATGGTATGTTATGATTCCAGAAAAATATTCTCATAATCCACTGAAAGGTACAGTACACAATTTTCACATTCAGCATGTTACTATGTGTGTATATATATATATATATATATATATATATATATATATATATATATATATATATGTGTGTATATTAGCATCTCAGGTGTCTGACACTCAGACAGGGAGTGATGGGACTGCTCCTCCAGGGCATGTTCAGCTAGGTATTCCCTGTAGGGAGGCATGGTTTGTAGAGGGGGAGTAATCCAAAGATGTAACAGGCAAATGCAGTGGAGGGGGTAATAAGGGTTAGGTGATAAATGAAAAAAATCCCCCAGTGGAGCTAGTTAATGGAATTTCCCCCTCAAGACACCATTAGGATGAGCACTGGCCCCAGCCTTAGAATGGGGATAGAAGTCTAGGGCTAGTAGGAAAGACTGGTAGACCTGGAGATGGACGGAAGTACTGGAATGGCCGGAAAGAATGAAGCTGAAGGGGAACAAAAATAAAAAAAAATGTGAAAAAATAATGCTAATAATTATATAGCTTTTTCTTGATTTAAATTAATTTAATTAAAATTAATTCTATTTTTTTATATATTTTGCCCAGGTTCTGAAACATTATTTTAATAAATATGTCTAGGCAGTAGGCACGGTTTGATTAATTCAATCAACTCCACATATATGTAATGGACAGACGTTGTTTTCATGGTATGTACAGCAAATGTACATACATGCAAATGAATACACATTCAGAAGGAAATAAGTCACAAGACAGTTACACAATGGCAATAATAATGTGGTGCATTATTCAATGCATCACATGCTGCAGTAACTGGACACTTGGCTTCACTTTGAGTCATATTACTTCTCTTGACGATGGCTAATCATTGTCATTTCTCCTACATGTACTATGTCTTTAGTGAAGGTGCATGTAACACCAGAGACAATAGCAACTACAGCCAAGACTGTTATATGAGAAACAATAAAACTCAAGAACCTATCCCCTTCTGTTTGCAAGTAATATTCCTAGGCTCATCTGCATTAACTCCTCCAACCCATTATTACCAAAGCTTCTTCTCCCATTTTTTTCAGTCTGCCTTACAAAGTATTAGCCAGAGACTTATAGGTTCACAAGTTTTATACCAAGCTTTTGGCCAAAGCACCATTAAGAAGCTTAGCCTACAACACATCATAGTAACAAGAGTATATTAATTACCCCTGCTAAGGAGCCTATTTCCATGTCCTGCATGCACAAATTGACAATACCCCATTCAATCATCGGTCTGGTTTTGAAAGCTGATAGGGGGTTGCTTTGTTTGACATTTCAGTACCCCATTCAATCATCGGCCTGGTTTTGAAAGCTGATAGGAGGTTGCTTTGTTTGACATGTAGAAGGAATTTATTTCAGAGGCAGGGAGTGTACTAGGTTATGAACCTGTCACACCAGCAGGTGATAGTGATCTTCCTATGGAGGCTAAGGTTTTTGACATGGGTATTAGATGGATCTTTGGCTCTACAAATGTGATACAGGTCAGACAGGGTAAGGATTTCAGTGTTCAAAAGGATAACAAGTGATCATACTTCAGGACTCTATGTGAAATTCAACAAAGGGGTACAACTTTCAGTCTTTTGAGGTAGCGTAGACTGTAGATTCCAGAAAACATTCCTGGCTGGAAATCTTTGTGATCTTTCAAGATAGTCAAGGTGCTTTCTGAGGTACCTTTCAGAGGGGACACTGTATTAAAGTATATATCCAATAAAAGAAGAGTATAGAGGAACCAAGACTGCATGTGATGCAGAGGAGATATACCAGCAAATCAGGTGAGAAAGGCAGATGGACCTCCAAACTGCAACCAAGACATGGTGATCAAAAGAAGTATCGCCATCAACACAGATACCTAATTTGTAAATTATTGTATATGTTATGAGAGAGGCACCAGCAGTGCAGTAAGAGGAGAAGTAGTGTCTTTTTTGTTAAGACCATCCCTTTGCATTTAGTATTTAGGATGAGGCCATAACTAATACACCAGGTGTTGTCTTATGGTATATTGGACAACTAGACCTAGTTTGCTCTTGTCAGCAAATTTAGCTACAGTTCCTTGACATCTGCTTTCACTGATGAAAAATAGATGCCATAGAGCAGAGGGCCCAGAAGAAACACCTATGGAACCTTACCAGTAACACTCCTTTGGCTAGAGGAGGTAGCCCCTACATTAACAGTGTGAGTTCTGTCAGACAGCCAAACGGTTATCCAGTAGATTACTCTCACAGACTGTTCAATTGGAATGTTAAGGTGGCAGAGATACCTATGAAACCAGCATGTAGGATGATATGAAAGGTCCTGAAAAGTACAATGTACATAGTATGGAGTATCAGGTCAACTTCCAGGCTTCAGTGACCCTTATGAAGAAATCAGCTAGGCATGGTAGATATGGCCTACCCTTTAGAAATCTAAATTGGTTTGGCTTCTATTTGTCAGTCACCTATGTCATTATGAGTTTGGTGATGTCCGCCATAATTATATGGACAATACTTGTGAGGTGATAGGTCTATAGTTTCTGGGGTTTGTGGTGGGGCCACATTTGTGTTATGAATGGTACCACTGTGGCTGTTCCCTATGATTCAGGGACACAACCCATGGAGATACTTAAACTGAAGAAGTTTAAAGGGGGTATGACTTAGTGGTGTTTGATGCTAATTAGCAGACATCCATGGGTGTTATCAGGTTCTACAGAGCTCATACTTTTTATTTGCTACAGCAGATATATCAAATACAGTCACCTGGGACATCCAATGTCTGTCAAAAATCCTAAAAAACAAACCAAAGTTGACAAACATACTCAGCCAAATGATCAGCTGTAGAACATAATTAAAAACCTAATTTATTTGATAAAAATCAATTGCCAGCACTTTTGTTTCATGCTCAAAACTTGAGGCGATTTTCAAAGATATTGGATGCTTTGTATTAGGTGGACCATCACCTTTACAGTAATGGGCATTATTTCTGAGTTTCCTAATGTAACTGCAGAATGCCTTGTGGTTATCCAAAGAGTTGGCAGTGACCTTCAACTCATGCCTGGCCTTGAATTCAAGGACTGAGTGCCTGAGAGGTTTACATATTAGTTTTATGTCCCTTTTATCTTGGAGAAATGCAAATCTATTATAGACAGCTTGAAGTTTCTTCTGTTATAAAGCTTGTTTCGATAGGATTACCACCATATGGGCTTAGTTTGAATTTAAAGCATTTGTCAATAAAGGAATTGAATTAAGAGGAGTATGTAAATAGCATGAGATGGGCGGCCACGGTGGTGCCGCAGTTAGCATTGCCACTTCACAGCAAGAGGTTCTCCGGTTCGATTCTTGGCTGGGGTGCCTTCTGTGCAGAGTCTGCATGTCCTCCCTGTGGTGGCGTGGGTTTCCTCCCACATCCCAAAGACATGCAGTAGGTAGATTGGACATTCTAAATTGGTGCTAGGTGTGAGTGTGTGCATGTGTGTGTACCTTCTGTGGAAGGTTGGGCACCGGGCTGGCAACTCAACACCATAAAACTCCACTGCCAATCATGAGCACACTGATGATCCGCTGTGGTGACCCCTAACTAGGAAAAGCCAGAAGAAGAATGTAAATAGCATGAGATAATGGGTCATTTGGAGAGATGAACCATTGATCCCATTTATACGTACAAAGAAAGCCTGTAAATAAGAAGACAGTTGTTTTGGAGTAATCCCAAAGTATTTAGTCTGTCTGTAACTCTCTCCTTGGTCAATCTGGTGAGTTGAGTGTATGTGTGCCTGCCTAGGGAATTAAAGACCTTGTGACTCTGTGTAGGGTTATGAGACCATAATAGAGCATGGTTGAAATGCTTGTGTTTTATAATAGCAGTATGTGCAGGCATAGATGAGGGCCAAGGCATTTGTGAGTCCCTGGATTGCTGAGGTTCACTGTGTGGGAGACTGGGATAGTTAGGCAGAGATCCTTTAACCAACTCAGCAAGTGCTTGTATGGTGATATACTACCATTTATTGATATTGGCTGTTGTAAAGAGGCATGCTTCCAAGCTAAGTAAGCATTTATACCTCTTTCATCTAGAATGATAGTGGTCCAGAAGTAAAGAGCTGTCACTAAACATGAGGTCTTTGTTACATTGTCTCAAAACTCCTGGATCTAGCAATCTGGCAAGTGGAAACAACGTAAACATGTTGTGAACCCATGATAACAAGAGCAGTACTGTTTTTATTCAAGGTTTTAATGAAGGAATTAAGCACAAGTTGCAAAGGATGAGAAACACTAGTTAAGTTGCATATTGGCTAATATCAGGTTACTAGTAGTGCTGGTCTTGCCATAACTGCATGCAGCTAAGAATTAATGTTCCATAATGAAAATAAACTTAAATTAAAACAAACTTCATCAGCCCATTTCAAAAGGTCAAATGCTAAAAGAGAAAAATGAAACCAATGGACTTCTTCAGGCTACCAACTGTTAAATAAGACATATTTAAATAAAATAGTACATTTCCCATCATAATTAATTTGATTGATTAAAATAACCTTCAATAAATTAAAGGTCAAGTTTTCAAAAAACAAACAAGATTTATAGCATCACTCATTCCAGGTAACACAAAGGCATTCATATTAATTTGTCCTCAAAAATTATTTATTTCCAGAAAGGTATTAATGTTTTCTCACCTCCAATCTTGTTTTAAGCCTTCCAAAACAAAGTCTACTTCTTAAAAGTCTGACAATAAGTAAAATGCATATATATCACATTGCTCTATTTTTTTTTTTGTTTTAATGTGTCTGCAGTGCTTTGCTGGGCATCATAAAACAAATGTGAGGAGCTAAAAAAATACCTTTCATGAGCTCCAACCATTGCAGTTTGACATATATTGTTTTTTTAAAAGATATGTCTCAGAAAGAAAGACTAGAATTTTTTTTTTCACTATAAAAATTGTGCTGACATTTTACCACCAATCAACCAAGCAAACAGCTAATACATACATTCCATGATGACTATAGGGTTTGCCCTGAAAGGTTGAAACAAATCCTGTCAGGTGTGCAGTACATATCAAATGGACATTACCTAGTCTGTGTTCTAACCATACAGTATGATATGACAATCTTGATCCACTCAGATCAAAAAGGCTTGAAAAGATCTTGTTGAAGAAACATGAAGTCTCATCAGAATAATGTGACTTATTCATGCTCTTTCACGTTCTCATATAATTGTTGTTATCCTCCAGCATATACAGTGTATAGAGACATTTGATAATGGATACAGCAGTAGTTGCCATGTGTTTCCATATAGTGAAGATGATCCTTAAATTCTAGCAGAGACCTAAAATAAGTAAATAGAACCAGCAGCTAGACAAAAGTGCCCAGGTTATATGCCAAGCAGCAACAATATGATAGTTACCCTTATACTGGCCACGTCATTGGCTGGCTAATGTGAGGCTAATTCTATCTAAATTCAACTTCTTTGGATTCCATTGTGAATAGGAAGTTAACCTAAACTGCCTGAAGAAATGCCTACCAAAATTTCATCAGCGTCAGAGTCTAGCAAAAAGAAAAATGTGAGCAATATTCAGCCCCTGCAAGTTCCCCTTAAATCTTTTCCATTGCATTTCGTTCCTTTACAGTTGTGATGCACCATCCCAATCTTGTATAACTTTCTATTACACCTACTTGAAAGATAATGCTTTGAACCTTTATAATCAATGGAAGAACTAGAGACAGCTCTTCCCCGTCTCCTTTCAGACCTTGTAGATCTCTATCCCAAACATTTACAATAATACAGTGTGTCTGTTTCTGTAACCTGACAAATCTGAGAAACTCCTCTACATTTCTTAGCCAGCAAACCATATCCATTTCTGAAAATGACAAAGGAGTCGAATATTCTCATGGCTGGAGCTATTATGCCTCTTATTCGTTTTATCCAACATTCATTTCAAACCTTCCAGGGGACTGATATATCCTTTGTCTGAACTTTCTTAGAATTCCAAAGAGGTGATATTCCCCAATTTTGACAAAACTAATTAAATTGAAAAAAAAAATCTCAGTGTTGGACTTTTTAAATCCTTGTTAGCCAATGACATGATTCTTAAAAAAAAATTAACTCTTCATGGTACTTTGATCCAGGTTATCCCATTTTAACATAAAAACAATGCTATTTGGTATAATTTATAAAAGGGAATGGCTTCTGAGCACTGCCAGCTTTCATACATTTTGACAGCTAGTATCTATGAAAATTCCTTGAAACTTGAGCTGTGCAATCTTATTTTTGGCAAGACAGTCTCTGGTAAGAGTATAGCATGCAACTTATGTTAAAATTAATGCAACTGTACTCAAAGTAAGATTAGGGACAGCACATTGAAATCTTTTAATAAAAGCTTTAACTTATTATAAAAAAATAAATTGCCATATCAAGTTGCAGTACATATCAAATGACAATTACACATTTCTTCTTCTATCACTGCAATGTAAAATAATAATCCTGACTCACTCTGATCAAAGACATTAAAGAGCTGTTATTGGAGAAACTTCATAACATCCTGCCAGAAAAAAAAAAGCTTTTACACTTCATTCCAGTTGACCATTTTTTTTTTCTCGGATGGAGTCTACAGTATGTGTAAACATTTGATAATGGACACAGTAATATCTGCCACATGTTTATAATGCACACAGTAATATCTGCCACATGTTTCTACTTGGTGAAAATGAACCCTTAACTCAAAACATAGCTGCGAAGTAACCAAGCAGTTGCTCCAGCATTCAGAAAGATCAGTCCTCTTTGATTACAATGAGTGATGTTCTCAGAATTGTTAGCATTTAAAGATAGTCTTTCTAGAAATCAGCAGCTAAAAGGAATAATGGACTGAGGCCATCTCTCAGACTATCACAAATGAAAACACATTCATTACTGAAACGTAAGATTTTGGGGTGTTAGGGAGATTTTTACTGCCCTAGTTGGGGGATATTCCATAACCTTCCTACAAAATGGTTGCAAAGGAAGCATACACTGTGTCCTTTCTTATTGCTACAGGGCAAGATCTGGTAGGAGCATAGGGTCAAAGGAAATGTTACATATTCAGACTCAAGGTCAGTAGTCACCAGGGATCCTGCTGCTATTTAATCTGAATGAGTATAATTTTATTACCCGCAGATAAATATCAGGACAACTTAAGGAAAGGAAATAAACACACAGACGAATGTCCCCAATGAAATATTCCCCCAGTGAAGCAGTTTGTCATATTCTTGTAAATATCTCACCAAACAATCACTCAAAATGAGATTTGTTGCTGCCATATGAAAGCTCTTGTCTGTCTAACAAAGTGTTCTGGTAATATGTCTAGGTTATACAGTTTCCATGAATGATAATTTGTTTATGATACTTTGCAGAACATAACATTCTAAGTTGTGTACATTATAATAATATGGATCTAAAGACTGTGAATGCACTTTTATCATTGAAAAGAAGACTTTTAATTACATCAGTATCTGCATTTTAATAGCTGTTATTGTCCACAAAATAGTTGCATTTGCTAGTCTTATGCTTTTTAACTTGATTTTTCAGAAAATGCTCTGGCTTTTAAAGATGTACATAGGTTGCTAGCGGGGTGACATTTCATAAATCAGACGACAGGCATAACTAGGGTAGCTAAGGAAGTTAGGGGTATGATGGATTGATGCCAAAGTTCTGAAGTACTTAGTGTGTGGTAATTTAGGAGTAACAAACCACTTGTAACATTTGTAGTAAGTGATTTGCTAGTTTCAGAGCAGAATATCTTTTTTCTCTTTGGTTCTCAACTTTGGACTGTTTTTTTTTTTTCCTGTTTTGCTCCTTAACTTTGTGTTGAGTGAAGCACCATTTCAGGGAATTGCCCATGGCACCAGATAACCTGGCTAAGGATTTGGTTCAGAGGTGCTAATGAAATAAGATAAAAACAAGTAGTAGTTAATCCAACCTTTGCTCCAGTGCCTTAGGCTGTTATTTTATACCAAGTTTAGAAATGTTATATTCAGGTTTAATCGGGATACTGTATGATAGTTGTCACCATCTTTAGGTCTACCATTCCTATTAAGTGACATCATAACCCTTGCCTTTTTTTACAGTGGGGGAGTTCCTATTATTTTCCATTCATGAACCTTTCATGCTGGAGAGTTTTTTGAATCACAAGTTTGGTTCTTGTTTACTTTTATTTCAGCCAGATGTTCTGCCTCTTAATGGAATAAATGGCCTGCCTTACTTTTTGACAAGAAACATTTATTTGAGTAGATCCATCCTGGTCTAAGTATTTTGCTTCATTTAGGAATCAGCTGGCACAAATTGAACTACCACTAAATTCTATGAGCTTATGTGCAAATTTAGGGATCTATCATAGAGTTTATTATAACCCAGTTAAATGTCCTCCCTTGTACTGTTACTCTCATCAGGCAATAGGTTATGACCTCTTATTTTATGTATCATCTACTCTTTTTCACACCCTTAGAAATCTGCATAAAATAATTTTTACTCTCTTCCTAGGACTGTCAAACATTAACAACTGTTCATAATCTCAGCTTCAACTTAACTTGTCATCTGTTCAAGTTTACATCTAATTCTATTTTTTACCTGAACAGACTCTTTTTCCTGTTGTTGGGAGGGTGGCCTGATAGTTAAGGTGTTTGCCTTACAAGCACAAGGTGCAGAGTTTGAGTCTCACAAGGGATAATTGGCTAAGATTAAAATGGCTCACAAGGGCAGTTAGCCTAGTACTATTCTATGAACCTAGGTTCTGAGTGAGACCTTTTCATAAATAGGCAACACTTATTCCATAACTTTGATTTTCTCTTGTCTTCTTTCCCTATTTCTTCTTTCCTCTCTTATAGCTTTAATTTATTTCTGTTAGATTAGCCCCTATCTAGCCTTTTCAGAATAATTCTGGCTTCTCCTTTTCAAGATTATTCTCTACAATGATGACTTGCAACCTGCTTCATTCAAAAAGGTCTGCCGAATTCTTCTTTTTTCTGCTTTTATTGGGCAATTTTCAACTACTACCTTAAGGATCAAATACAGTTGCCAGAAGAAATGGATAATGTTTGGAAATACGTCTATATCTAGCCTCATTCTGTGTTACTCTGTCTAACAGGGGTTCTGAATGAGGAGCCTATCTAACCTGCTGGTCTGTACATTAGTCTATATCTAGCCTCATTCTGTGTTACTCTGTCTAACACTATATCTAGCCTCATTTTGTGTTACTAGTCTATATCTAGCCTCATTCTGTGTTACTCTGTCTAACAGGGGTTCTGAATGAGGACCCTATCTAACCTGCTAGTCTGTACATTAGTCTATATCTAACCTCATTCTGTGTTACTCTGTCTAACAGGGGTTCTGAATGAGGACCCTATCTAACCTGCTGGCCTGTATATTCGTCTATATCTAGCCTCATTCTGTGTTACTCTGTCTAACAGGGGTTCTGAATGAGGAGTCTATCTAACCTGCTGGTCTGTACATTATTGTATTCATCCTGCTTCTTACTTTTCAAGATGCCGATCCTCTGGCTGTAGTTCAGTCCAGCTATTCAGTCAAATTTCTTTCGGGTAGAGAAATTTTGAAATTTCCAGCTAAACTTGTAATATACTTCCACTTGTTTTGTCATCTAAATTGAAAAAAGGAAAGCATAAAGAACTGTGGCTCATTACTGTCTGGCTGTTTGGCACATAATCATTACTTATCATCTAAGTGTAACTCTCTAATTTTTTTCTATGCATAAAGGCCATCTACATATGTCATATACCACCTTTTCTGTTGAAATACCCAGACCATCTTTTCCCTCCTGCAGGTTTTTTAAGCTCTTTTTTAAACACTTTTATTGAATTATCACTTGCGACATAGGCAAATTTACATTTATACAAAAGTAATCAAACTGTATTAACAAATTAGCATTAACAAACATTATACTTAATATATATTTCTATATATCATATAACCTAAACAACATTACATAAAGTATTAAATTCCTGCCCCTTTTTTAAACAAGAAACATCATTATTAAACCATCACCTATGACATAAGCAATCATACAGAGGAATAAATTGCTGTCTAAGGGTAAGAGGGAGTGAGCCCAAAATTGGAAACACTCCCTTCTTTGCTTAAACAAACAAATAAGACTTCTTGTGAAGTCCTCCAAAGCAAACTACAAATTCAAATTAGCTTCCTCAGCTAAGGATAACTATAAGGCATTCTTTAGTTACAGCCATAACCTAAAAGGAAAGGCCAGATTTGTGCCGAACTAGTAGTTGATACCACATATGCTGAGCCTGTGGACATAGCTAACCTTTTGGCCAGCAGGTACTGGTCTGGGCACTTTGGCTAGCCATATGCTGGTCTGGGCACTTTGGTGTAGTACGATATATGGATCTACTAACCCACTAGATCGAACTTCATAATATTGAGACAAAAACACCGACAAGACAGAATGCCAAACATTTACAAAATCAAACTCCACATTGTTGAAAGTGTGTTTACGTGAATAAGTTTTAAAAGGTGATTACACTTTAAATGAATGCAGTACGTTCTTAAGTAAACTTTGGACGTTATGTTTACATTACAGGAGTTTTAAGAACACTGAATTCAACAATGGCATGCTACAAGTTGTGATACTATTCCTTACTGCAAGGTTAATCATCTGTTTTTAATAGCTGAAACATTTTGAAAGTTTACTAATGTTATTAGAAAAGCTTTGTTAATTTATAAGAGTAAGATGTATCCAAGAAAAAAAAACAGCATAAAGTTGTGCAGCTGTACATCGAGGAACAATATATTTACCATTTTCTTTGGTGTAGTATAAATCTCAGAGTTGATATATTTAATTAGCGTAGAGTGTGGGGGTCACAGGAAGGTATAGCCTCTCTGCAAAAAACGTAGAAAATAAAGTTTTGTTGGTTATTGTGGTTGTGGTAGGTCTGAGTTTCTCTTTTCAATATTTTGATATTTGATGTTTCATCGTAGTTTCAGTGTTTTGTAATTTCGAATTGCTGGTCTTCGTAATGTGGTATATATATATATATATATATATATATATATATATATATATATATATATATATATATATATATATATATATATATGGTTCTTATTGCGCAATTGAAAATCCCTTTAGGCGAATACAAAGATGTCGAACTGTATTGTGTGAAGTACGTAAACCCCGAACGGTCAAAACCATGAATTTCGAAATGTCGATTTGTTTTGGTTGGCCCATCTGTGGTACAGCTCTGTAAGGTAAGTGTGCGATAGATAGGACTTTAGTGTTATGATTTGGGTTAAGGTAAGTGTATAGATAGGTACTGTATTTAAGAGTTAGTGTAGTGTTAGGTGTAGGTTTTTTTTTAAGTCTATAGAAAATAACTGCTGCACCAGAGCTTACACACCAAAAATTAAAAAAAAAAAAAAAAAAAAAAAACAAGAAACACACATAGACATAAGTGCTTTCACAACCACTCTGTTTGCTTCATCAGACAAAATGACTATCTAACATACCCATAATATAGCAAGTGTGGATCATCAGCTGACATACATTAATTGGAATTAATTATATGCCATAAGTAAGAACAATAAAAAGTTAAAACTTTAAAAATGCATATTTCTATCTAAAATTATGAAACATTATTAAAATCAATATAGTATATAATATATAGTATACAATATAAATATTATTTCTTAGAGATATTTATATATTAAGATACTTATATAGATATATACAGAGATATATATGCATCTTTATATTTGCATTATTTTTTACTGAGATATATATATATTTCTTAACATAGACTGTTTTTAAAAAATAACAATATTTATATTGTATACTATACATTATATACTATATTGATTTTAATAATGTTTCATAGTTTTAGATAAAAATATGCATTTTTAAAGTTTTAACTTTTTATTGTTCTTACTTATAGCATATAATTAATTCCAATTAATGTATGTCACCTGATGATCCACACTTGCTATATTATGGGTCTGTTAGATGGTCATTTTGTCTGATGAAGCAACCAGAGTGGTTGTGAAAGCACTTACGTCTATGTGTGTTTCTTGTTTTTTTTAAATACATTTTTGGTGTGTAAGCTCTGGTGCAGCAGTTATTTTCTATTGTCTCCAGTTTCTGCACTCCTCTGCACCCTCAAGCCATTCTTTTCAGTGTTCTTTTTTAAGTATATGTATGTGTATTATTTATTTTGTTTAGGTGTATTTCTGTAGGGATGTGTGCGGTAGTTACAGACCTTAGGGTTAGGGAGGGGTTAAGGAGAGTGCATAGATAGTTGTGTTTTTGGGGTTTAGTGTAGTGTTGGAGGTAGGGTTTTGGTGCTTTTATTTTGTTTAGGTGTATGTCTGTAGGGGATGTGTGTGGTAGTTACGGACCTTAGGGTTAGGGAGGGGTTAAGGAGAGTGCATAGATAGTTGTGTTTGTGGGGTTTAGTTTAGTGTTGGAGGTAGGGTTTTGGTGCTTTAGTTTAGGCTAGAAGTAGGGTTTGGTTAGTGTATGTATGTGGTTTATTTATTTTGTTTGGGTAGGTAGTATGTAGCGGGTGGTTGGGTTGGCCGATGATGGCAGTTCGATATTTTTTTTCACGGTTTAGTGCATTTGGGATTTTCACGGTTCACGGTATAGGGGTCGATCTTTTGGTATTCGCGCATAGGGTTTTTCGCTTTGCTAATATAGACCCATATATGTGTGTGTGTGTGTGTGTGTGTGTGTGTGTGTGTGTGTGTGTGTGTGTGTGTGTGTGTGTGTGTGTGTGTGTGTGTGTGTGTGTGTGTGTGTGTGTGTGTGTGTGTGTGTATGTGTGTGTAGTCTTGAAGGGTGCAATGGATTCAGTTCTAGTTACAGTGTTTAATAAAAGATGAGAAGTATATGAGTTGGAAAGTGAAACTGAGTAAGTGGTAAAGAAACTGTTGAAAAAGAGGAAGAGTAACTGCTCTTTGCAGATTTTAAACCAGCCAACAAAAATGATCTGGCATGTTCTAATGAGCAGGATGGAAAATGGATACTGGAAAAGATATATGGGTCATAGGTGGATGTTAGAGAAAGGGTAAGGGATGCAGACAATGGTTTGAATTTTAATACATCTGACGGAATGGGAAGGTGGAATTGCAAGGGGTACAGTAGCACAGGGGCATTTGATTCCATAGAATGTCACAGTACCATGGAGATAATGAGATATAAAGCAGCATGAAATGTGTTCAGGCACACGAAAAAGTCCTTTTTAAAAACCTGATGACCAAGAACCCTGACATGTGAAAACTGTGTTGCTAGGTAACAGTAAAAGGCACTGAAGCTTTCCAACCATTTTACTCGTCTAGTTGGATTGGTAGGTTAAGGTGAGTGGGAAAAGTGAACAGAAAGAATGGGCTTTGTTTCTAGGGATTTTGTGCTCATGCAGGCAAACTCATGGGAGGGGGTGGCTAAAATGGCTGATGTTTTGCAGTAGTCTGAGAACATGATGGAGTTAAGTACGAAGCTAGGCAAGCCAGTCTTAATGCATACATGACTGAAATGGGATGTGTCAACAGAGCAGTGGAAGTGAAGTAGGACTTAAGAATGTAGAACTTGGTGGATGTGATTTTGAAGGGTGCATCTGAGATTATTGAAGAGGGCAAAGTTGGGGATGAAGATTTGATCAGTTGAAAATGAGTGAGGAACAGGCAGAATGTATGGTTTTGAAGACAAAATTGAATATGTTGTTGCCCCTACTGAAGGAGGATAACATTTGATAAAGGAAGTCTGCAATGATAAATTTAGTGAAGAATTGAACCTATTTATCTGTAGAGGATTTGTACTGCGGGCACTTATTTATTTGTAGAGAACTTGAAGTGCTAGTTTATGAAGACATAATTATATTCCCCTTGAGGCATGCTGCTTGAGTTAAAGAAGAGTGAAACAGGTTTAGAACGCCATGTTTCATGATCTGCAAGTGTAACGTATAAGGTTCTGTAATCGGGGTGTTGTCTTGTTTACTGATATTACAATATAAAGGAGCTCAAGGTCATTCCTCTAGTCAATTAATCTAGAGGGGATGGTGTCTTGCATAAAGACAGGCATGTCACTACAAGCATTACTGCTATCTGCACCTGTGGGCCTAAAAGAGCTGTAATCATTGAAGCCTGATATCTAGAAAGTGCTGTCACTGCTCAGGTGTAAGGCTTCAGTGTCCACACAAAGTATTCATGATTTCAGAGAGAGGTGAACCTTAAGGAAAGATGTGGTCTTATTTATGTTCCTAGTGCTGTTCAGATTGGAATTTATATTTTCTAGGATGGTACTTGGTAGTGTGAGTAGAATGACACTGACCAAAGAAGGTACAACAGGGATAGAGAAAGTTTTAAGTGTAAAACCACTGATGAAATAGATGTAGGCCATCCTTGGTGAAACAGGTGGGACTATCACCCATCTTCCTTTAGTGTGGCAAAAATTTGTCCCACACCCAAGACTAATACCAATAGCTAAGGCAATTATTAAAGTCAATTATTCCTGCTAATATTGTGGTCTCAGTCACTCTGAGTGTAGTATACTGTTTAACGATAGTTTAGTTAGTTAGTTAGTTAGTTAGTTAGTTAGTTAGTTAGTTAGTTAGTTAGTTAGTTAGTTAGTGGCATTTGTTGACTGGGAAAGTCCAGCTGGGCTAAGAACTCCTTTTTACCAGAGGCTTCCGAAGAAAAGCTCCACAGAAGTTAAATCAGATACAAGCACAGCTTTCAAAATGTATCAATATTAATGCAAGGAGCAACTGCTTGTAAATGGGAATATATTTCAATAACAAAGAAAATGTAAAGTATTGGTAATAATAGAAGAAAAGGCTGTGTTATTTTAAAAGATAATAATAAAGAGTCCAATTTATAGTAAATACGCAATTTGCTTGGGTAAAGCTGAAACAGTTACAAGTAGAGTGGGATTACAGCATAATTACATGAATATTAAGAACAACAAGCTATAAACTAAATTACAGGACATAACAGTCATGTATAAAAATGCATACACATTCACTGAGGTAAAAAAGGAAAGGTGATATAATGCTGAGAAACTGGAGAATTTGCTAAGCTACAGAATATAGGAAATTCAGGGAAAGGAAATAGGAGACTGAGTGAAAAAAGAAAGGGAATAGAAAATGAAATGAAGATAAGCAAATATAGGAGTTGATATTAGAAAGGTTAAGAGTTAAAAGATTAGAAATTTGAAGAAAGAACACAAAATGATTAATCAGGGGAGGTCAACAAAAAGAAGTCCAATTATCATAGAAATGTGATTTTAATAAGGCTTTAAATGTGATGTGAGTTTTTGATTTCATAGAGAAGCAGCGTGAGTGAGGTAAACTGTTTAGCAATGTAGGAAAATTAAGAAAGCAGTTTCCTTCCAGCCTTAGAGACATACCAGAGATACATCACATTCCCCAGCATACAAGTGAAGGGAAAGAGGTGCATTGCAAGTCATTCACACCAACATGAACAATGACCACTTATATTCTTACTTAGGGTGAAGGAACTTGATAGCCTAGGTGATTTGATGAGTTTTAGAATCCTTGAGGCAGTTGATTGCTCAGTCTCATGAATGGTACATTGACTCTATATATAAATATATGTCACAATTGATTTTTACATGTATTACTTGAATTTTTTTTTACTAACCTGTATTTTTGCATTTTCAATTTTGTATATTGCATTTTACTAACTTGTACATTCACTGTGGAGCTTTTCTCCTCAGGCCTCCGCTGAAAAAAGGATTTAGCTCAGTTAGACTTTCCCAGTCAACAAATGTTAACTAAATAAAAAAATAAAATGTACCAAACTATGGAGTCACTTATCATGATTACATTTCCAGGGCAAATGAGCTGCTCTTGTAGCCTGAAGAGCATGGTCATACCAGCCCCCTGACTCTTATCTGTGGTAGTGGTGGCAGAAGACGCAATATGTGGCATGGGAAGGATGTGAGCACTGAGGTTTGGTTGTGGTACATGTATCTGCAGTGTCACACTTAGACGTTTTTGTGGTTTTGGAAGATGTTTTTGAGCACATCTGCATAGGAAGCTTTTATGTTTGTCTTGGAATGTGTAAATTTGGCATCAGTGTGGGTGCTGATACCCAAATTGTATGATAGAATGCTACCATTTGTAAAAAATATTTACATCTCTCACACATAGACTATTTCTCTGGCAATAGCAAACTGGTTGTCACTAAGTATGTGGCAGTTTATACACTGCAACTTCAACATGTCTAGTGCTACGAGTCTGTCAACAAATGAGGTATAGACAGACTAAGGACTCCTGGCTGAACTAGAGATGTCAGGAAGCATGCCTATTAATGGTGCTATGGAATTTGATGACATTTTTAGGAAAGGAGGAAGCATACGATATGTAAAAGGGTAGTGAATCAGTGCAAAAACAGAGCAGCACAGTTTATAATAGTAATACATTACAGTGACTATATGATAGATAATTAAGTACAACACAGCAGTGCTTAGTATATAATACAGCAGAACGCAGTGCTAATTTACAAGGATTAACTGAATCACAAGCATGGATAGTGCAGCACAATAAACCAACAGTACATAAAGCATCTACAGAATATGTGTGCCTGACCAGCATGCAGAATATTGTAATGAAGTGATCAATGCTGTACCAATTATTATTAGCGTGATGGGACAGGATGCACAGGTGCCCTATACTCCAGTCATGCAGAGGTCATAGATACAACTGAGTCCAAGACTTCACATGGTGTATAATACAACAGACAAACTGTCAGAAGATTCTACAAGGCAGACAACAATACAGACAAAATTTTAAAAAGGCATTAGGCTCAATAGGCGTAGGTACAGCAAATTAGCACTGGAGGTGTTTAAGCAGGCTCAGATGTTACAGTAATAAATACAGTGTAGAATGGCAGCAGTAGTGCAGTAAGGCATGTCATAGTATCATATCAAGGCTACAATACAGCAAGACAGTAAATAATCAGCCACAGCAAGGACACTATGAAACAGGAGGGAGCATACTTCTCAGTTGTCCAGATTTTAGCAGCATGTCCAGATTTTTGCCACATGTTTTGGTCTGCCTCTCTTAAAAATTTAGTTTCTGTCAAATCATTGATGACTGAAGTCAGAAAATAAAGACAGTGAATTGAGTTTCAGACATCACACCCTTCAGTAAATTCGTGCTAATGCAAAACCTGAATTTCTATCAACTTTCTAAGTTTAGAAGAGCAATATTTAAACATTGTCTCTATTTTTGGGTCTTTGCCCCTCCCCTCATTATTTATGGCTTTGTCCAGTTTTCTTGTGCTGAGAGGTGTAGTGTACGGCAAAGTGGCAGCTGTCCTTCGGGCAAAGTGCTAGGGACTCTGATTTACAGATGCTGGTATGTTCTTAATGCAGTACTAGCATTTGCTTTTGTACCAACATTTCTGAATGTATTGATGAAGAAAATACTTTAATTTTTTGCTCAACAGCTTGATTTCAGGGGAAGAATGGAATTATGTAGAAATGAATGGACCTCTTTAAAGGTGATACAACTTTTTTTCTGTCTTCTACTTAGAGTTGAAGGGTGCTATAACATGGAGATGCACTGGGCCCTAGATGAAAACAAGCCAGATATGGCTCTGTACAAAATGCCACAACATGCGGGCAAGCACAAGGCTGTTCTGCTTCAGGTAATAAGGGATGGAAGGTGTAGGACAGCTCTAGTTCAGGTAATAAAGGCTGGAAGGAGTAGGACAGCTCTAGTTCAGGTAGTGAGGGTTGGAAGGTGCAGGACAGCTCTAGGTAATAAGGGCTGGAAGGTGTAAGACAGCTCTAGTTCATGTAATAAGGGTTGGATGGTGTAGGACAGCTCTAGTTCAGGTAATAAGGTTTGGAAGGTGTAGGGCAGATCTAGTTCAGGTAATAAGAGTTGGCAGGTATAGGACAGCTCTAGTTCAGGTAATAAGGTTTGGAAGGTGTAGGGCAGATCTAGTTCAGGTAATAAGGGCTGGAAGGTGTAGGACAGCTCTAGTTCAGGTAATAAGAGTTGGCAGGTATAGGACAGCTCTAGTTCAGGTAATAAGGTTTGGAAGGTGTAGGGCAGATCTAGTTCAGGTAATAAGGGTTGGAAGGTGTAGGACAGCTGCCAAGATGAGAACTTATCAGTGTCCTATGCACTCCTTTATAGTGCTGTGTATTCCAAAAACCTGCTGTGTTAAGTGCAGCTCTTCCTACATATTGTGGGAGTTTTTATGTTTAATCTGGTAGCAGAGCTCATAGCAGACTGGTTGTATTGCAACTCAGCACAACAGTGTGGCAGTGCCCACAAACATGGCAATTGTAAAGCAGATGAGAACAAATTATCACTGCTATGTAAACGATAGGATTTCAGGGCATACCAAAGTCACTAATAAATTAAGAATTCAGTTCTGATAAATACTTAAAAAAGCATACCCAGGGGGCTAATTATTCATAATGACTTTGTTCAATCCACAAATACACACACACACACACACACACACACACACACACACACACACACACACACACACACACACACACACACACACACACACACACACACACACACACACACACACACACACACACACACAAAACAGATCATAAATATCTCCTGTATAAAGGCTAATCAGTGTCCCACATTGTTCTATTATGAAAGTCTTTTAATAGTGCTGTTAAAAGAGAGATGAACCACATTTAACTGTTCATCTGAATTGACTGATTTGGCATACCCAAATGAAGTGCAAATGATACAGATTTAGCAGTCTCTGTGAAAAGTGTCACTTTTACACCAGCCATATCCCATACAGAGCCATGCACCAATGGTCAATGACCCCAAAGTTCATCCATCTCCTTCTTTTGCCAACTTATACCTCAGATAGCTTCTATTATGTGTGAATAACCAGTCTTCAGCAGGTACTTCTGGGACTGACTGCCTTTACTATCACAGAGTTTTCATGGCTCCTGCATCAACCAGAAATAGATATGTGGCTTAGATTTTAGAAAACTTGATTACCCTACTAAAGTTGGTTCACTCTGGAAATCTGTTGAACCAAGTAAACCTATAATACATAACACTAATGCTATCATTTAATTTTTGCATACTCAATTTAAATTTCTGAAGCTTTTTCCAGTTGTTGGTCAGCTTAATTGTAAATGGCATTTTAGACACCTTGTGATAGAAGGCTATTTCCACATCTGTTTGCCGAATGTGGTCCTTGAAGTCTAAATGGTAAAACACACACTTCACAAATAGACTCAGAATTATTTTGATGTCCTGAACAATGTAAAAGCAGCCTTGGGTAAATGGACAAGGGCCAAGCAGGACTCCATTTTTATACTAACTATGAGGTTGTTTTGCCTTGTGGGTAAGGGATAATATTCTACATCCAAAGATTTTGAAAGTTTAGGAACCATGAACCAAAATGTATTACTATGTGGAAATAAATTAAACAAATTTCAATTATTTCTACTCACACCAAAAATCACAAAACAATCTAGTCCTTGTCTCCAAGGGGATCTACTAAGTCACAAAAATGAAATTAGCATATACCTGTGAAAGACAAAATTAACTTGGTTCCACAGCCTGATTCTTTGAAATCACAGCACACCTACTTCCTGGCTCTGCCTCCAGTGCCTACGTTTTCTTCAAGCTTGCTACATCATTACTTTTTGGTCCTTTGATCTTCTTGCACATTCTGATTCAGCAGCTATCACAGTGTTTCATGAGGGGCTGCACAGCTCTGAAAACTCAGTTCCTCTCTCTTTTATTTACTTTCTGTACATCTCTCCCTTCTTCATCTTGCCAAAACTGGTCATACCCCAAAATAGAGCACAGTTAAGTCCAGTATGAGATATGTTGCATATTACAAGTCTGATGCTTCATAAATGAGGAATGATGGTCCATACCTCCAAGTTTTGAAATATTGGAATAATATGTTGCAAACAATGCAAGGGTCACAGCCCCTACCAGGAGTTGCAGATGTCTATGGGGGGCTTATACCTCACAGAAAAGATCTATCAAAACAATTAAATTTGTGATGCTGTTCATATCATTAAGCTTGAGTAACTCCATCTTCATATAGTTAGACTTCATGCTGTTATTATCTAACATAAATTAAACAATATATAGACTCTCCAGTTCTGTCAAGCAGTTTATAGTATGACAGTTATCTTGCAAAAAGTCTTGATAAAACTATATTGTTCACCTAGCTTATTTTGTCTTTCATTGTTTTTATTGTATTATAGAAAATGTCCAGGTTCACTTTCCTTAGTTAATGCTTGTCTACCAATGGCGAAATTTACAAAATGTATACTATTTGCTTCTGTCAGTCTTTCCAACATGTGAATACACCACACAATAGTGTACATGTCTTCAAGCAAACATTTTCAGACATTTTGCTTACTGTTTGTACTCTAATTTGATTTATGGTTTCCCACTTTCATTCCTGTTTATGCAAGAATAGAATCTATGGGCGTATAACTGTCTTGTTTAAAATCTTGATAACACAAGATGAAAGGTATGATTTTTGTTTGTTTTGTACGTTTTGTCCAACATCTTCTGGTGGCATTAGGATGGATACTTAATCATTGTTTTTCTTCTTACCCTAGGAAACAAGTGCTGCAGTATATGCTCTCAAGATCAGTAGATGTGGTAAACTTCAAGCAAAAAGAGGGTCTTTAATCTTAGTGGCTATGTGTACTTGAGTTGTCTGGTACATTATTATATTTGCAATGCTTTAATTGTATCTAATTATGCTTTTTATGATGAGGAGTTGCAGTGATCCAAGAATTTCCTGACCCATTTGTTAGTTGTGTTTGTAATGTGATTTCTGGCCTATACCAGAAAGTACTACTTGCTGGCCACTCAACATTCCTTAACCTGGTTAAGAAGGCCTACCTCTCGGAAGGTACGTTTTACACCTGTATTTGTCTTTTATAACTCTAAGGCCTATTTGTGCACATGGTTTTATGATACTGCAAATGAATATCTTGTTCCTCCCTGAGCAAGTTACAAGAATGGACCTTTAACAGTTTCTGACAGTCCAATCAGCTGACTAGAATTTGGAGTTGAGAAGTGTATGTTTTTATATATTTTTTGCATTCATAATTTAGTAAAATAAACTGAAAAAAGGAAATAAGAAAAACTTTATGAGGCTTAAATAATCTGAAGATAAGAAATAAGTGCCACATTATTTGTCAAAACAGTTTGCTTTCCTAATCACCATCTATTTAAAGAAGGTCAAGTTGACATATATTTGGTAATATTGCTAAAATTCTGATATGGGATAATTGCAAGGTGATAACACCATGTTTTATAATTCATGTTGATGTGCAGCCATTTCTCAAAATGTAGTACTGCTCAACAAATAACAGTCTTTCTTCCCCTTTCCAGTCATTGCTATGATTAGAAAAATGTGTGCTCGCAAAAAACTGACATTATTTATTCATGCCTAGCATGTTTAACAAATTATGCTGAGAAGACAAGAATGTATAATTGCTAATGTCTGAAACATCTCTAAGCCACACAAAGATTTACATATCTACTGTTCCTTGGCAGCAAAACACTATTAAGATTCTCTATCACATGACTTATGCTCATGAAATACTTAAAAAGCAAGCTTACAGTGACTATCATAAGCCATGATTTTTGTTATAATTTTTTCTCATGTTATGTGGGGAAACTATATTCACCCTGCATTACCTACAGTTCCTAGAATGTACATAATAAACTTTTGGTTGAAGGCAGCTATCCAGCTAATGCCAGTATAAATTCTTTCTTCAGTTACCAAAACTGAGGACACCTCTTTATCTGGCATCACATTTGACAACCGTGACTTTAAATGACTCTGAACAATCTTTAAAATCGTTTCCAGCTTCTCATGAGAAAGATTGCTGGGAAACATACTTTTGCCAAAACCGACAAGATAAACACCTCCCAAACGGAGTCCCTGAAACTTGAATTCTGTTTCTCTGGTCACTTACTGGGAGTTCTTTGGAAGATTAAATATAAGGCATGCCAGAGATTTAAGGGGAGGGAAGCTACAGCATTTTCATCTGTGCCAAAAATCCAGAATGCTTTCCCAGGAAATGCTTAGATTAGTAAGTTCCTTTTTGAAGTCTCAGTGTCCCTTTATGAATTTGGTGGGGGGGAGGCTCAGTCAATTTTTTTTCAGTGTCTGTGAAATATGAGGGAGTAGATGACACAGAGAACTGAACATTTTTGTTGATACACTGAAAGCAATTGTACAACAAATGGGGATGAGCAGTTTCCTCACTTCTTGGACTACTTTAAAGACAAACTGTATCACATCACTGCAAACTTCCAATACTTTGTGATTTGATATGGAAACATGTCCATTTCAATGTCCGAGCGAGCAGCACATGAAAAGAATAATGCTTTGTTTACATTTGTTTAACTCAGATGGGTCTTACTTTGCAGTAGATATAGTTACTTAGTAAATGCAAACACTTGTAATTATATGCGGTTAAAATAATAATGGTATAACAATAACTGTGCAATAATAAAACATTTCTGCTGGAGTAATAATATTCTCAAATTTAACTGTACTACAAAAACTACCATGCTCATGAAACCAGTTACAAGATTATTATATTACACAGTTTTATTCACTCACATATCCAGCTAGATTCATTAGTGACTACTCTAAGTGCAGCTATCGTGTACACTGCGCTATATGCCATGCACATTAGTTCGCTATTCCGTATTCATTAAACAGCTCTGCACTTATTGTAGAGCCACAAAACAAGACTAAATGGCAGCATTTGTTAATGACAGCATAAGTGGCTGAATTGCATGCCAATTAACCAATCCAGCACGGTGGAGCTATTCAGGAAGCTATAAAGCAATCATGTACACTCAATATAGCCATTTGCCCTGAAATCCCAAACTCTTTGGATTATAGCCATGATTACAT